>NC_041049.1:37142511-37150011 GCF_900634775.1 Gouania willdenowi | reverse complement strand
CCGACATGACTTTAACCACACCGAACCGCAGAGGTCCATCGCCGCACCCTCGGTCCTTATCGCCTATACCGGAAGATTGCTGCGTCGTGGTTGCGCCCTGCTCACACATCACCGACTCCTCCTCTTCTGAATCGACAATGTCAGAAGACAATTATTCAGGAGGTACCGAGCCAGATCAGACTCCGCCCGGAGCAGGAAGTAGCGGCGGGGATGAGATTGACAGCGGGGTCCTCGACTTTGCTAAAACGATAAAAGCGGGTGTGCTTCATCTTCTCAGCTACGTTCTGGACAAGTACAAGACAGAAACGTGCAACGGATGCAAAATCGAGCATCCCAGCCAGCGGCAGCATGATTGCTTGGATGTCCTCGAGCACGAATTCTACAACGACAACTTTCACGGACTCATGAAAAAACTCTACACCCCCAAGTTAATTCCAGCCATCAAACATCTCTTGAACCTGTACAACATGCCGATGGAGGAACCCAAAGTCAGAGCCGCCGTGCAGATTCTTTTGCTACGTTTGAGGTCAACGTCCAAAATCCACGACACCATATTTGACATGTATGACACGCTGGTCGGCGAAAAAGGGGTTACGATCGAGCACCTGGAAGAGATGGCCGAGTTTTGGAAAAATCCTTGATTCTGTTTTTGAGAAATGGGGAGCTTCTTTGGAAAGGTCCTCGCCGACATTGAGAGCCAAATGGTAATTTCTCAGTTAATTAAGCTATTGTGTCAGGTTATTGAGAACAATGTCTCAGCGTCTACAAACACCAATGTTTTTGTCAGAGACACGGACATTGAGAGACTGGAAAACTTGTTGGCAATAACAAGATCCCACCCCGCTCCGGTACTTTGGAGTGCGATGATCCGCGACACAGTATTTTTGTGCCAATCTGGTTTGTCCGAATGCTTTAAAGAAATTCTAAAAGACCTGGCTAATCATGTAGTGAGAGCCTCTCATCTGCTTGCATTTACGCTCTACTCGTTGATGTTACCACCAAACTTGTGCTAAAAAATCATTCTGTAAATATCATGTTTGAGCTTGAAAAAATACACAATGTCATTTACCGTACTGTGGATCATTCTGTACTGGCTCAGATTTTAACAATGATAAAAAGGTAGATTTAGACTTTTGTATGTTGTGTGCTATTGTTTTAATTATTCATTCATGTTAGTTGTTGTCTTTTGGAAAAGCATTGTGTTTGCTAATGTTTTATATCTATATATGTATACTTAAAATGACTGATGCATCGCTAATAAAAATGAATAAATACTGTAAACCCTCTCTTTTCTTCTCATTCTTCCTTATCATGTCTGAGATACGTTTCATGAAAAAAGTATACTACACCCCAGCTCACCACGGTAGCTTTGGCGGTGTAGAGCGACTCCGTAGAGGTGTGCAAGATGAAATGGGAAAGACTATCCCTGTAGAAAATGTTAAGAAATTCCTATCAACGCAAGATGCATATACTCTACACAAACCCGCCAGAATACATTTTCCTAGAAATTGGGTTTTTGTGTCTCGCCCGCTAAATCAATTTCAGGCTGACCTGTGCGATATGCAGGCCCTGTCTGAGCACAATGATGGGTACAATTATTTATTAACGGTCATAGATGTATTTTCCAAGAAAGCTTACGTGAGGGCTCTGAAAAGAAAAACCGCAAAGGAAGTGGTGAATGCCTTTGAATCCATTTTTGCCGAAAGTCAGCCGCCCAAAAAAATTCAAACCGACGCGGGGAAAGAATTTTTTAATAAAAGTTTTGGGGTTTTGATGAAAGAATACGGAATCGTTCATTTTTCCACAGCCAGCGATCTCAAAGCTTCTGTGGTGGAAAGATTCAATCGTACTTTAAAGGGTAGAATGTGGAGATATTTTACAGCAAACAACACTTTGCGATACCTCAATGTCCTACAAGACTTGGTGAAAGGTTATAATCACAGCTATCACACCAGTATTAAAATGAGGCCTGTGCAGGTGACCTCGGACAACACCGATCAAGTGTTTCAAAACTTGTACGGTACACCTCAAACACATCTTCCAAAGATGAATTTTAAGAAGGGTGACATAGTCAGGATCTCAAAGTTGAGGGGAGTGTTTGATAAAAAATATGAACAGAGTTTTACGGATGAAATGTTTACAATATCACACTGTGTACCCCGCAGACCACCTGTGTACAAACTAACAGATTATGACGGAGAAGCCATCCAAGGTTCATTTTACGAGGCAGAGTTGCAAAAAGTAACGATGGACAAAGACAGAGTCTATCATGTAGAGAAGATTCTGAATCGACGCACCTTGAAGGGTGAAAAACAGGTTTTTGTACAGTGGAAAAATTGGCCCGAGAAATTTAACAGTTGGATCAAGGAATCTGATTTGAAAAATGTATAAAAGATCTACGCAAGATGGCAAAAATCATCATTTCACCATGTACGGCCCAAAGGATGAAGGGTTTTTCATCACTCTTCCCTCCAACGCCAGCCTCAACGTTTTTAAAGACAACAAGAGTTCCAGTTACCGGGTGGATTTACCTCAACATATAAATTTAGACGGACGCTGGGAGGTAGCCATGACGCAAATTTCATATCCGCACACCTTCTTTACCATAGCGCAGAGTGACGCCTATTTTTATTGGAGGGAAAAACCCAAAGAACCGGGGAAAGAAAGCGTCGTACATCAGCAGAGATTTAGAGGAGGCTATTACAATACCATAGGAACCTTTCTGAATGAGCTGAATAGTTTTTTTAGAAAAATAAATTCCGATATTTATCTCGTCTATAGCGGTATTCAAAAAAAGATGGAATTCCAAGCCGGAGCTCAAACTCACGTACTCTTTGACGCACCAGCGGCTTACCTGCTGGGACTAAAACCGGGGGAATGGTTTGTGTTTGACCAAAAGTTTGCACACTACCCAGCCGATTTACGCGCAGGTTTTTACCACATGTATTGTTACTGCGACATTGTAAGTCCGCAGATGGTTGGTGATGTATATGCACCGCTTTTGAGAACGTTCGATATTAAAGGAACGTACGGTGACATTATCACGCAATATTTCAATCCCTCTTATTACTTACCGGTAGCCAAACATCACATTGAAAACATTAAAATTGAGATAAAATCAGATCAAAACAAACCGGTGGATTTTACCTACGGTAAGACTATCGTAACGCTTCACTTTAGACCCAAAGCATGAAGCCGTCAGCTTATATAAACCATCCGTCTAAGACAATGTCATTCAGTGTCGAAACGTTGAGCTAAGGTAACTACCCATTAGTCTAAGGGGGGTGTCCTTTTGCGAACATCGTACAATAAGGTACATTGTTTTTTTTTTTGGTACATCCAGAAGAAGAAAAAAAATTAAAAATGGTTAGGGCCGCCTTGAGAGAGGACCCTCACCGTTTTGTATCTTATTATGAGAGTCAGGTCGGCGGGAATTTGCCCGGCTTTTACGGAGCCCCGGTAATGTATGGGCGAGGGATAGGATCTTTGTTTTCTAAATTATTTCGTTTTATTAGTCCTCTGGTGAAGAAGGGTTTCGCCATAGCTAAACCGCATCTTAAAGAGGCAGCCAGCAACATTGCCTCGGACGTGTTCGCCCGTGCGATGGCACGAAGCAGTGATTCAAAGCAAGAGGGGAGCGGCGGTATTATGGTCATGTCACGTAGATCGAGAAAGCGACCTCCCGGAGAACGAGCCCCTTCAAACTCTAATAAACGATCACGCGGTAAGAAGAGGAAACCAGTTGCAAAAAGCAGACGCGCGAAGAACAAGTCTACCCGGAGCTCCGATATTTTTTAATTAAATCAAATATGGCACTGCTGCACCAGAAATCTCCAGAGTGCACCCTCGCAGAATTAGATATATTCGCCATTCCGATGACGCAGCTTTCGATTGATGATAAAATCTACACTGAAATCTCTCCCTTGTCGGCCATCGCCGACGGAGGACCTATAGAGTTTTTCATCCCCGGAGATGGGGACAAGTATCTGGACCTGAACGATACATTGTTACATCTCCGTGTGAAAATCACCAATGACGATGGCACGGACCTGGCAAACGACGCATCTGTAGCCCTCATCAATTATCCTCTAAATACAATTTTCAGTCAGTGTGACGTTACTTTGGGGGATAGGCTGATTTCGCAGTCTAGCGCTACACATCCCTACCGCGCTATGATTGAGACTCTTCTCAACTTTTCAGAGAACACTCTGAAAAGTCAGTTTAGCGCAGGCCTTTTTTACAAAGATACAGCCGGTGCAATAAACTCTACAGTGACCGTTAACGGACCGAATAAAGGATTAAATAAGAGAGCGGCTTTCACAAGCACCTCCAGAGAAGTGCACCTGCTCGGCCCTCTTCACGGAGATATATTTTTCTGCGAGAGACTTTTGCTGAATTCGGTTGATTTGAGAATTAAACTGACCAGAGCTAGCGACGCTTTTTGCCTCACCGGAGTCCGCGACTCTACGATTCGTCTGAAAATATTGGGAGCCTCTCTGTTTGCAAAAAAAGTCTCTGTGTCCCCGGCTGTGCGGTTAGGTCACGCCGCAGCCTTAATGAAAGGTAACGCTCTCTACCCCCTCTCGCGGGTCAACGTAAAAACATACTCCATACCGGAGAACTCTAGGATATGCACCCAGGAGAATCTGTTTCTGGGTTCCATGCCCAAATACGTGGTACTGGCTATGGTACACCACGAAGCCTTTACTGGGAGAAGAGACCTATCACCATTTAATTTCATTCACAACGACGTTGAATACCTGGCTCTCTGTCAGGACGGCAGACAGATCCCCGCAAAGGCTTTCCAGCCGCAATTTAACGCCGGGTTATCCGTCAGAGAATTTTACAACATGTTCCTGGCTACAGGGAGACATCTTAAAGACTTACCTCTGAGCATCACCCGGGAGGATTTTAACGAAGGATACTCTCTGTTTGTGTTTAATCTCAACCCGGGCGATGACAATGACGCCCTCTCCCCCATTTCAAACGGAAATCTAAGACTGGAGATGAGATTTAGAGTTCCCCTACCAAACACCACTACGCTTATCGTCTACGCCTGTTACGATTCTATTTTGGAGATCAACGCTAAGAGGCAGGTTCTGGTGGATTATTATTGAGAAGATGGATAACATTCAACTAGAGACTCTATTGCATAGTCTGTTGGGGGATGCATTCTGCGGTGTGTGGGCATCGGATCAACTTCCCTCGCTGAATCCGTCTTTTAAACCACCCGCCTACTTTATAGTCAACACACACCCCGGTCACATGCCCGGAGAACACTGGTTAGCTCTGACCTTGGAAAAGAACCGCAAAGCCACCTTTTTCGACTCTTATGGATTCCCCCCGGACTTTGCGCATTACCCTACAAGCATCTTACAGTTTTTGAAAGAGCGCTCACAAAACATAGAATACCACGACAAGCAGTTGCAACACCCCCTGTCAGCGGTTTGCGGACATCACTGCGTCTATTATCTCTGCCATCGGGCGTGCGGGTTATCTTACGGACAGACGCTGTCTCTGTACGATGATGATGTGATAAAGAATGATCTTACGGCGTACGAATATGTCAGAAAATATCAGCGATGTGTTAAAAATGAATTCAATCGCAATCCAAAACAGGGGAATTGTTCTTTACAAATGCTTAAAGATTGTCATAAATAAAAAAAAATACTTTTTTTATGCATATGCTATGCCATTACCCACGTGTATTTTGCTTTAAAAATGTACACTCACAAAATATGTTCAATAAACATTTTTATTGATGAAAGACAAAAAAAAAAAATGTGTTATGCATCAGTTATTTAAGATGAAATGTTAATCCAACGCGATGATAAAGTATTTTGTTTTCCAACAGTCCGTTCGGCAGCTAATTCTCTCTCGGGAGTAATCCATTTTGGGGATAGTTCACGGAACGCCTTTTTTCTTCTTTTTCCTTCAGGCGTTTCAAATTCTTTATCGCGGAAACCACCGGCCTCCCTCTTGAGCAGACGGTATTGATCGCGAGCATGCGGGTTATTTATTGTGGATAAGGGGATGTTTAGTTCTGACAGAGTATTTAAAAACTCTGTCCACCCCGCAGGCGACGGCTCCCTGGTTTTTTTCTTAAAAGGGTGGGTGAGATACTTTAACAAATCAATCACGTGAGAACCTTGCACAGCGTCGCCCCTGAAAATGAATTCCCCCTTGGAATTCCAGCCTTCGTGATTCTCCGATATTTTTTTTAAGACGTACTCTGCGCTCTTGCGATCTCGCTGGGGGAGGTTTTTCAAAAGATCTTGGTCCGTACGGTCATCGCCGGATGTTTGTGGTTTGTGAGAAGACGTTTGAGCTTTGGCGTCATACGGAACATCCAACTGCTCCGGGTGCTGGGTCGTTGCCACTCTACGATCCTCTCTCTGACCCTGCTTCATAAAGGTCAGATATCTTTGCAGTAGCGCGTTATACTTTTTAATTTTCTCATGAGGACTCACACCCTGCTCGTTCAAGATTGTTCTCATACGGTCGTCCAAATCCAGCTCAGCGTTCTCTCTCATGGATGGCGAAGGCTGAGTTAGACTCTTTAACTGGTGAGGTGAAATAAGAAACATTTTTTGGGCCTTCTTTAAAGTCATTATCTCTGGATCAGTCCTCCGATGAGATTGCCGAGCAAAGGCACGACGGTCGAGAGCAGAGGTAGAATAAAACCACCAGTTTGCTTCTTTAGAGCCCGCTGCTTGTGTTTTATACTGGTTTTTTTATCGGCCAACAGCTTGATAATTTTTTTCTGCCTCTTCAGTTTTTTAAACTGAGAAGGATTCAACGGGATGTTTCCTTTCAGAAGATTTAAGGCGATCTCACACAATGCTTGGATAAAATCGGGGGAACTGTGAATAAGAATGTCCTTTCGTTTCTTGGGTGAAGCGTGATACAGAGCCGCCAACAAGGGGGCGTTTCTTTTTATACGTGCCGACATGACGTTTTGGGGGTGTAAACGGCCAGACGTGCGTGAGACTCTACACGGGTCCTTAGTCTGTATAGCTCTGGGCATACGGGCGTGAGGTCTACTATTAAATACCGGTGAACATCTTTAGCGACGTCGTCAAAGCTCTCTAAAAAAAGGCCTTTTGTGAAATCTGATGAGCCAATATGTTAATTTGGAGTTTATCCCTGGGATTTTATTTATCTTTCTGGTGGTAAGTAATTATCCTAATAAAAATGAATAACTGGACGTAGGGAAATCCTAAAGTTAACTACAGCAAAATGATTTGAACAACATAAACACCGTTTTGAAAAAGTCAGTGTTTGGAGGGTAACTTTTTCTTTTCTAATAATCTAGCACAATTACAAATTACCTGACAAAAATTGAATCTGTAACTTACTCCTAATATTGATTGATTTGCTTTTGGCTGTCTTCCAACATAAACGATTCAATACAAAGAATAAACATTCATTTAAACAGCAAAAATGGAATGAGCTGAATCAGTATCGGAGCCCACCCCCAAACAGCACGATATAAAAACA
>NC_041049.1:37055011-37137511 GCF_900634775.1 Gouania willdenowi | reverse complement strand
TTTTAATACATTAAAACATCCAAGTTGACATCCAGCTGTTGATAAAATAAAATTTATTGAAAATACATCAGTGCACATCATCACTTACAAACTTATATAAACCTTAAATAAACCATAAAAAACAACACAGTTAATCATTTGGACTAAGAAGGTGAACTGCAGAACTCAGTTAGAATGCAGAAATGTTGTCAATAATGTAAACAATATTTACCAAAAACCTCTTAAATAAAGCAGTTTTTCATAACCTCAACATCTTGTCAAGGGAAATATATATGTATATCAATTAGAAAAATGCTTGACTTAAGTTCAGTGGGAAAAAATATTCAGAGTTCAAATAATGTAGCACAAGAATTTTTATTGGGATAAAGTCAAATTAATCTTTTATGTGAATGAAAAAAATAATCAGCTATTAAAAGCCAAGCGTTTACCCCCAATTATTTAGAAATAAATATTGAAAATGTATCAAAAAAGGACAAAATATTAGAATATTCATATTTGACGTTTTCCCAAATATAAAAGTAAAACAAAAAAATGCTTACATGGCCAACTGCTCCTAGGACAAAGATTGACATGTTTCGTCTCTGTGAGGATAACCAATGTGCACAGAGCAGCTCGTGAATAGCTGGGAATATCATGGTTTTTAATAATTCTGAAAGTCACACTAATACTCCAGTCTGTTTAAATTAACACAGAAAGGTTTCAAAACCAACACACAGCAAACTGTTCAAGCTCTACGTCACAGAAACAACTAACGCTGGTCTGATAGGAGGTCACACGACTTGCTTCCTACATGGGTTTCTTCACTTTTGCAGGTAGAAAGGACTGTGGAAGCCGCTGTCCTGCTGCTGTCTGAGCTCTGAGAACATGGGTCTGAAAGCAACTCCCTGCTGCCTCTCACATCCAGGCGTTGGCTCCCTGTGCAAGGCCTTTGGAAAGACATCAGTGAGTGGAGTCTGATGTGCAATCTCATTGTAGATGGTCAGATCAGAAGAATCTGGGCTGAGGCCAACAAAGTCCCTCACTGTGGGCTTCACTGGTTCTACCCTCTTGCCTGAGTGTGAGAGTCTGTCCAGGTGAGAGCTGGAGTCAGAGTCTGTGCTGGTCAGGCGACAGTTCACCTGTTTCTGGTCTCTGACAGGAAGCTCCTGGGCTCCATGCAAGTAGAAATCAGTGTTCTTACTTTCAATGGACGTGTTGTCAAAATATGCATGGGATGGAAAGGCTGTCAGGTGGGAGGCGTTTATAAGACAGGAGGGGTTTAAGGGCTTATTCCCAGGATCCAAAGGAGCTTCCTCTTTCTGGTTTAAAAGTATTGTTGTAATGGAGGTAGTAGCGCTTTTCTTTGGCACTCGCTTTGTGCAGACATCACAATGCTCTGTTTGCAACTTCCTATCGAAACCTGTGTGTGTGTCAGGATGGCAGCAAGAGGCAACAGCTGCTGAAAAGCCTGTGAAGAACAGATAACGCCTGCTTTAACTTGAGTATGATGTAAAACTAAAACCAATACTACAGGTTTTCTACACTTACTGAAGCTCCTTATTTAATTTAAAAGTAGATGTGACATTGACTGTCTGCTCCCTGCTTTCTCTGTGTTTCATATAGTCCATGTGTGTCATCATGACTCACTTGGTAAAGGTTTGACTTTGTTTGGAGCGCTGCTTTTCATTGGTGTCTCCAACACTTTAGCCATCCCTGCCAGTTTGCTCGCTGCTCTCATTATTTTCTTTTCCACACTGCAAAAGACAAAAATGGATTCAGTCAACCTTCAGGTCAGAGATCAAGCGAATAAGCGAATAAGCAAGTGATGGCCTACTCTGTGCTTTTTCCTCCATCTTCTAGCAGCTCCTGCAGACAAGTCAGATAATAGTTGCGCATCTTTCTGGCCGTGTCCTGCCTCTCCCTCTGCACCTCGTTACGAATCATCTCTGCAGCTCGCTTACGGCTTTCCTGAAGGTACAACATCATGTCCGCTGGAACACAAATGAACACAATCTGTTTGATCCAACAGTTGCAAACATGAGGACATAACTTGACTGAGCTTTGAAGTGTGTGCATTCATCATTCCTACATGCATCACAATGATCATTTAAAGTGTTGACACGAACCTCGGATCTTCTCAACCGTCATCAGGTACTGCTGCTTCATCTCTTCAAGGCCGTGCTGAAGTTTTTCTTCATCAGAACTTCTGTGAAAAACAATGTATTGCCTCAAACTCAGTTTCTATTAACTTAGAAATAATGATGGGACAAAAATATTTATTTTGCTGGCAAAGAGCAGAATAACCCAAACTAGAACTAAAATGAAGTTAATTTTTGTAATAAAATAAAACTAGACAAAACATGCCTTTAGAGTGTAAGGGCAAAATTAGTTAATTATGTTTACAAATACATGTACTCACATATTTACAAATATATTTACTCATAGACCTTATTCTTTTTAAGGCTTTAAGTTGTAACTTTTGATTTCTGCTGTCTCATGCTCCTCTTTCGAGATCAGTATCTGAAGGCCAGGCACACACGCACGCGCACACATCTTCTATCGCGTCAGATACTGATGGCGCCATCTCCAAGGCCTGTTCTTTCTTATCTGTCGGGGAGTAGGAGGGTTAAACTGTCTAGAAATGTGTGTGTGAAGAACTTTTTAGTCAGTCTTGCTTTTTTCTTCTGGCCGGAGCTTTTTGACCATCCTGCGTTGTTTCTGGCCGCCTTTCCTCCCAACAGGATGGGACACTTCTTTTGTACTCTTTTTCATTTAGTTTTTAATAAATCCTTTTTTTTTTTTTTTATAAAATCATCACGCTTCGACTGGACTCCATCATTCAACCAGAGCAATAAATCATGTGCTGCCTCAGTTTTTGGAGCTGAAGTTTTTTTTTTTTTTTTATTGGCCATGATTTTTTTGAGCTCTCACGTTATCCTTCTTTGTCATTTCTGAACGATTCTTCTTTTACCCTTTTGTTTTTACTCAATTTCAGAAAAATTGAGACAAAGATTGAGGACTGCAGCCTCAACCAAGTTTACATTTTGACATTTTTTTGACCGATACCCTCGTAAACAATCTGTATCCTTACCCTTTTGAAGCTGCTTGCGACAGGCAGCCTAGTTCAACAGGCTGCTCTTGTCAACGTATAGAATTGAACTTGGATCCTTCTCCGGGTTTTGCATGCCGTCCTGCGGCAGCGTGGCCGGGGTAACACTGGTGGACACACCATATCCTCAGCCAGCATTTAATGAGCAGGGTAAAACCCCGGTGATGATCCCACAGCGGACTGGCTCGTGGACCGGGACTGAAGCACGGACCACGATTGACCTCTTTTGTCTCCACAGGACCTCTTTGTCCATGCATGAATGGCTGAATGATGACACGTTACGTATGCCTGAGAGAAACGCGTTGAGAGTGCGAATGTGCCGTGGACGTGATTGACCGATGAATGGCTGTTTGGACTACACATGTTCCTCTGTTTCACCATCCTTTCCTCCTGGGTTTTGATGCACTAGATCTTCTCCCTGATTTTGCCAATTATGTAGTGGAGTGTTCAGATTTCACTGCTGCTTGTTAATGAAATTATGATTTTTGGCATTGGGCCGTCTAAATGGTTTACCAGGCTTTAAAGGTTATTTTTCTGGGTGTTTAAAAACACCAAATGACGTTTTTAATATATAATACCACTTTCAGTGGAATGACTGGCTTTGACCTTGACTGACCTTACTGTTCATGTTCAGTGTCCATGTTTTTGTTGTTGTATGTGTATACTCGTTGTGGACACTTGTCTATGTCTTCGTCTTAGTTGTTATTGTGTTTTTTCTCCAATATACAGGACGCTGGCTGTATATTCAAAGGAGATTAATCAAATCCAACAAAAGAAAAGGGATATTTTAAATGATTCATCTAAGTCTTAATGTTTTCCTCTCTTTCTGTTTCTGAGTGTTTCCGAACAGAAAATGCCACCGCCTTTTCAACTCCGATCCTGCCTTCTACAGCCGTCATGCCTGGTCACTGCTTCTTATGATGAAGGATGAGAATTAACGGGAAGTATTGTCCTTAAACTATAACGGAGAAGCAAAGGGAAAATAGATTGAAATAGATACGTGACAATATGACATATTGTGGATGTTCTAACATAATATCTATTCCAGAGACTTCCAATCCAACTGCGAAAGTGGGGACAGATCTTCAAATTTCCAAAAGGAGCATACAGTTGACCCTGGCTTTGACCTTTATGGCTGAGGAGGAGGAGGTCGAGGAGGCTAGAGGGCACAAAAGCAGGTGGACACAAGAGAGAGGAAAACGGAGACACATCCAAAATGATCAGATAAGTATTTTTCCAAAGAAATTAATCAAATAGTTTTAAGAATCCAAATGTATTCTTATGTAAAAAGGGGAAGGGAGAGGGCCAATGTCCCTCTGATTTTTGATTTGTATTTGATCATGGGAAAATGATAAACCTCAAAACCCTCCAACCATTTTCTTTTCCCACCAGCACTTAGCGTGCAAGACCATAAAACACTTTCACTGGGTTTAGACATTTTTAAGAATAAAATGAAGTTTTCTCAACATTGGGTTGGTGGCCCAATCTGGGTCGCCTGAGATTTAAAGAGGGTCCTCCTGAAATTCTTCATAATTGATAGATATAAATGAGATAGTTTAAAGTTAAGTAACTTCCAAGCATTTAAAGAAGCTCTCCAAACCGTGCCATGGCTCATCACTCCTACGAATGGGATAAATGCAGAGAGCAAAAGACAATATGATTGTTCAACTCAACTTAAATTTAATTCTGTCTAACCTTGAAAGGGCCGATAATCTTGCTTAACTCTGGTTCAGACACAGAATAGGAGACACTTTTTCCACCAATTTAGCCTAAAAATTAAGTAAATTACATCTCAAATAACAATTATGGGGGAAAATAATGAAATAAATGAACTGACAAATTCAGCTTTATAAAAACAATTAGGTTATGTTATTAGGTGTGGAGTGTTAACATTATTCAGAATAAATAAAGGATAGAATAAGATTTCTCCTTCAGAAATAAGAGAAAGCAAAGAGAAAAACAAAACAAACAATTTAAATAAATGAATACCATTATTTATTTATTTGGTTAAACTTATTTGGCTTTTCACATCTCCATGTTTCCCAATTGTATGCATTCATCTTGAGAAGACATGTAGTCACACTCCACACTTCTCCGTCTGACTTGCATGTCCTTCTCCGTCTGACTTGCATGCCCTTGGAAACAGTGGTTCTCAAATTGTTGCTTCTCACCAGGTATCAGCGTACCACCAGTAGTACCACCACATTACTCCTGTATTAGCCTCTCTGCATTGGCTTCCCATAAAATATAGAATAGAATTCAAGATTCTTCTTCTCACTTATAAAGCCCTAAATGGACAGGCACCAGTCTATCTCAAGGAGCTTGTAGTGCCATACAATCCCCCCAGAACACTACGCTCTCAAAATGCTGGCCTACTCATTGTTCCATTTGTCTCTAGTAGTAGTATAGGAGGAAGAGCTTTCAGTTATCAGGCCCCACTTCTCTGGAACCATCTACCAACCACGGTTCGGGGGGCAGACACCCTCTCTACCTTTGAGGTTAGGCTCAAAACATTCCTCTTTGGTAAAGCTTTTAGTTAGGAACCAGCTCATACAGTTCAAGATGCAATAGGCATAGACTGCCGGGGGGGGGGGGGGGTCTGGCATGCTCGGTTGGAGAGAGGTTGGAGAGGGCGTTAAGAGAGAGGTCATTTAGGTTAGAGAGGGACCGAAGAGGGTCCCATTCCTCTCTCTAACACTCCCTCTATGTCTGTTTCTTCCCTTGTGTGTTTGCTCCTGTACTCCTTCTGGCTTTTGTCTTGCAGGTCCGTGGGATCCTCAGTGTGGAGTTACAGAGTCTCAACAACTCTGTCTCCACCCTTTCCTCTGCACACACCCAACATAGCATAACGTGGATGGCTGTTCATCATAGGAATGGGATCCACACAAGGTTCCTGCTGCTCAACAGAAGGTTTTCCACACCCAACATGATGAATTCATGTTGGGTGTGGAATACGTATGTATGTGTATATACGTATATATGCATATGTGTGTATCCATAAAATGAAGAGTCCGTCCTTAAGACTGCTCTACTGTAAAGTGTCTTGAGATACCATTGGTTATGATTTGGCGCTATACAAATAAAAGATTGATTGATTGAGTAGTAGACGTACCACAGTTTGAGAATCACTGCAACTCCAGCTACGCTTCTCCTTGCTCCAGGAAAGGAGAATCAAATTAATACTTCCTGCTTTCTTTCAGCCTCATATTTTCCCACTCACGTGTGAATGGGCTACAGATAACATTGAGCTTGGCATGGCTAAAAGCTCACTTACCCACTCCTAACCATTGTGTGATCGTGCAGCAGCACCTTTTAGGATCTGAAAAGCTGTCAGATCCTGACCTGTCTCTGCCTTCCTGGAAGCTGTAACTGAGTGCCAAAGCAATACTAACTATTCATTTAGTTACTTAACCAACCCTAACACCCCTTCTTTTTAAACTAGTTTTATTTTATTTTATTTAGTTTTTTTGGTTTTGTTTTCCCCTCTTTTCTTCTGTTCAGGTACCAACCACTCCCAAGAGAGTTGCCAGGTCTGTGGAGACTACACTTCCTCTGACAACAACCGATCATCTACACACCGACCGGAAATGGACCGACCGGAGGTGGACCGACCCTTTCCGAGTTCAGCTGACCACCCACACGGCTGTGAAGGTCGCAACGAGCCACGTGGATTCACGCATCACACTGCAGGAAGGTGCCAACACCGGCCGACTCTGATCCAGAGGCGACTGGTCCAACAGAGGGAGAGCCGACATCACCACCAATCGAGGAACCACAGTAAGGAGGTGCGCCTTTGGGAGCTGTTTCTTATTTTCGAGAGCAGTGCCAAGGAGCGTTTCCTTTCCTCCGGATCAGGAGCAGTGTGTTGATGAGCTTTTGTTTGCTTTGAAAGTTGCAAACGAACAGCAAAAGGAAAAGACCTCGGGGGGTCACAAAAGCTGACCTTTCTGACGAGGCATATGGTCTATTGAAACAATTGAAATCCAACATTGAGGACGTCGTGGGAGAAATACCAATCACAAGCTTTTCCGCTGTGATTGAAGAGGTCACAAGCCCTTCTGTTTGTGACCCAGGAGCAGACTGAAGAATCTTCATTCACCATGTCACCACTCCGCCGTTTCATGTTGCTCGTGCTCTTGGTCTTGCCACCAATAAGCTGGGTGGTTTTATCCATGAATCCAGTATTCTTCTGGCTGCTGGCATCCAAAGGTGCCATCGAATATACTGAAATTGAGTCAATAAATGCAAGTGTTGTTCCTGATGTGAATGTTTCCTTTGACAGGGGTTCTAATGCTAGCAGAAATAAAAGTTGGATAAATGACATCGCCCTACACGACACTTGAGCCGCCACCAATATCACTCACCCGTATTTCACTAACACCTGGTACACTATCAAGCTAAAAGTAGGGGCCAATCCATGTTTACTCTTACATGCCTGTGTCATCGACACATCCCTGTTTAACCGCGATACTGATGGTTGCATCCGACTCCTTTTGTTATTCGTCCTATTCTAATTTCGGTATGGGGGACCCCAAACGTTGTTCTAAACAATCAGAAGTATCATCCCTTAAGGTTGAAGTTTCTTAACTTCCACTATGTACGTAGATTACATGCTATCCACTATTCTCCCCTTCTGTTTCGCCAGAAACGGAACTCGTAAACTGGGCCAGATTCCCCGTCACAATTGCAATCGCACCCTAGGCCCTAAATGTGCCACCACACATAATCCACACACATGTGACCGCGTTCAGACAGGCTAATGGTACGTTTCATTTAGCAAATGGTTTTTAGCGGTTACAAGCTATACACACACCTTCCCCCGCGCTGAGACGGTGTGTGTGCGCCCGTGCATGTAACTGATCACACTTACATAGTCTCAACTATTCCCCTCTCGTCACGGCGAAAACGCAAATCTCACACTCCTTTGGGCTTTAATCCTCCTCGACGCTATTTGGGGCACGGATGTTCCCCTGGAACATAAACTGTGGACGACAGGCCAGAAAGTAACCTATTCGCTATTTCCTTGGGCAGGTGTAGGCAAAACACTGCTGCATGTTGAAACCTTGGATTACAGGTTTAAGTCCATCATTAACGCGTCCTACTTGGCCTTTACTGGCCTCTCGGGAGAGATCACGAATATACGCTTAATGGTCCTGCAAAATAGAATGATCCTATACATACAGACCGCAGCCAAAGGGGGCGTTTGCGCAATGGTAGGTGTATCTTGTTGCAGGTTTATCTCGGACAACAAAAAAACATCTCAAGGCTTCGCGACGCCATGAACAAAGATCGCTAGGGTGGGCCGGATTGGTTTTCCACCCTGCTCACTGGCTGGCATCCTCTCTTGGTTAAAATCGCTGTTATACTGGTGGCTGTTCTTTTACTTCTCTGTTGTGGCATTCCAATCTTGCGTCGTATAGTAGAGGGCTTGGTACAGAGAGCCTTCTCGGACCGACACGTCCGGAAATCCAGCCTGAAGTGTTTATGATGCATGTTTTCGATGATTCTGATGATGACTGATCGCTAACTGATCGCATCTACAAGCTTTCATTATTGCTATGCTGATTGATATATTTTACTGTGTGTGGTTTTGCTGCTAGTGATATATATATATATTCCATATTCATTGTCGTGATTGCCAATGATTTTAGTTGCTAAGGATAGTTGAATTTGTTGTGCATTTGACCTTGTCTGATATTCATTATGTGTTTATGGGGTCTTTGCCTTTTCCTTCTTTCTTCTTGCTCTGACCTTGGAGATGCCTGTGTCTCCTAAAAACAACGCATATATCCATAGTGTTATGACGGTGTCACCATTGTTTGTCCAATGGGCTGCAAGGGGTTGAGCTAAGGTTACACTAACTTTGTTTAATTACGTTTTATGAGTTTGGGCTGTGCTTTGCTGAGGTTAAACATTTTTTTTTTTTTTTTTTTTTTTAAAGGAATTTTTGGGCTCTAGTGGCCTTTATATGACAGTTGCTTGACAGGAAAGGGATCAGAGAGAGCAGGGAATGACACGCAGCAAAGGGTCCCAAGCTGGGAATCGAACCTGGGACCGGCTGCAGGTGAGGAACTACAGCCTCCATTTATGGGGCGGGAGCTCAACCCACTGAGCTAAACACCACCCCGAGGTTAAACATTTTAATAATTAATTTTGCTTCTCTTTTTGTGTTGGACTTTTGTCCAAAAGGGTGGATTGTAATGGAAAAATTGGTTAAATATGTTTACAAGTATATTTACTCACATATTTACAAATAGATTTACTCATAGACCTTATTCATTTTAAGGCTTTAAGTTGTAACTTTTGATTTCTGCTGTCTCATGCTCCTCTTCGAGGTCAGTAGCTTACGCTCCCAGAACACAGCTCTATCTGAAGACCAGGCACGCGCATGCACACGCACCCATTCCTACGCACATCTTCTATCGCGTCAGATACCAATGGCGCCATCTCCAAGGCCTGTTCTTTCTTATCTGTCGGGGAGTAGGAGGGTAAAACTGTGTAGAAATGTGTGTGTGAAGAACTTTTTAGCTTTTTCCTCTGGTTGGAGCTTTTTTGACCATCCTGCGTTGTTTCTGGCCGCCTTTCCTCCCAACAGGATGGGACACTTCTTCTTTTGTACTCTTTTTCATTTAGTTTTTAATAAATCCTTTTTTTTTTATAAAATCATCACGCTTCGACTGGACTCCGTCATTCAACCAGAGCAATAAATCATGTCTCCAAATGAGGTCAACCGCAAATTTGCCGTGACAAGAGTCAATCAGAACAATTTTACAACAATTTTAGGTAAATTTTGAGTTGGCCACAAGTTTGAAGAAACGGTAAATGGCCAAATATGTGTAAACAGCCTCTAACGATTTATGTAAATAGAATATGAATTTAGTGGGTTGGTAGGGCTAAAAACCCTAAACAGACAAACTAAATTAAATAATTTCCATCAAGGACTAAATCAAATATTGACGTAAAATTGGAAAAAAGAAAAACAAAGTGTACACTGTAGATGAGTATTATGACACAAACCCAGAGGCTCTCTTCATTTCTTTTAACTGCTGCTGATGTTCCTCCTTTGTCTTCTGTAAGATGGCTTCATGCTCATCTACAAGAAAGCGTGGAATGTCAAGCACACACAGAGCACTGTGGTAAACCCTTTATATGTTCTGTACCTTTGACATGCTGCATGGCAGCTTTGTGCTCTCGGACACTGTGCTGAAGTTGACGACAGGCCTTCTCCAAGTGTCTCTGCAGCTCCACGTTCTTCTTCTGCAGCTTGCTTGCATGCTGTGTGCAGTCTTTCCTGTCCTTTTTCTGGGACAAAGTGCCTGAAAAAAAATGAGGAATTGTATCAACCTCAGACAGTCTTACTTGTGATGATCCATATTTGAAGTTGATGAAAAAAGCATGTTTACTCTGCAGTTTGTGGATTTCTCTCTCGTGCTGTTCTTGGGAATCCTGTAACACACGGCCCAGCCTCTCTTCACTCATCTGAAGGAGCACAATTGAAAAAAAGAACAGATAAAAGAACCAATATTACATAAAACATAAAAAATTTTGATTAAAGGTGATGACGTGAGGATGGAAAAATACAAAGAACCCTTAACTTGTTGGGTATATAGGTTTAACTGGTGATAATTATCACTAGTGAAGCATAATGGCAGAAGCAAAATGTTTGAGGATGTCGGCTGACAGCTTTAACAACCGTGTGCATTAGAAGATGTTATTATACTAAGCTTGTATTAAATTTGTGACCAGTCCCACAACTACGGTGGCTGGAAAGTATCAGGCGAATGCATTTACAGAAACAAACACAAACGTTCACGACACAAATGCAAAAAGGCCTCAACGAAAGTGTTTCCGATGGACCGGTATTACAGACGGACTTGTTTCTGACGGATAATGTTTAATGAGGAAGGAAGGAGTGGTAGAGAGTTTTTCAATAATGACTGAATTTGAAGTAGTTTTACCCGAGAGAGTATTGATAGGATACATTAGTTACCATGTCCGCCACCCATCAGCTCATGAGTAGACCTAAACTAAGAGAACCAATCTAACTTGAATTACAAAATAAAAATTTAAATACCTAAAATAATCCCCCACCCCTCCACTGGCTTTGCTGTCACTCTCTAACATCCTTTTAACTTCCTCTCATGACAGCTCTCTCATAATCAAAAATGTCTCTGCCCCTTTCACTATTATTTTAATCTTTCCATTTGACCTGGTCAGTGCAATTGATCACATATGCAACAAATAGTATTAACATATCCAATGGAATGTCCCACTGGTATCTTCCTATTCCTGATTGATCACCAGTTTTTATCTTTTTTCCTCTCCTCTCTCTGCTCCTGCACTGTTTGCTTTCCTTCTGTTACAATCTTTCCCATTATCTTTTTTTTGATTCTCTGCTCTTTTCCCTGCTTCAGCATAGCTGATGTCATTAAACCTTTTAACTTTCTCCACTTCCTCATCTCACATTTTCTGTCCATAACCCGATGCTCTCCTCCACAGTTGCTGCATTTCATCTTCACTGCATGTCTCCAACATGTGTTCCTCACTACACTTTGGGCATCTCTGTTTGCCTCTACACACCGCTGCCATGTGACCATAGCTCTGGCACCTTAGCACCTGAGTGGAGGGGGTACATAAGCCCTCACTGGGTAACTCATGTATCCTATCAATACTCTGGGGTAGAACGACTCCTTCAAATTCAATCATTATTGAAAAACTCTCTACTCTCCTTCCTTCCTCATTAACATCATCCGTCAGAAACGTGTCCGGCTGTAATACCGGTACGTCGGAAACCCTTCCGTTGCAGCCCAGCCCGTGTTGTGAACCCTTTGAGTTCATTTCTGTAAATGCATTCGCCTGATACTTCCCAGCCACCGTACAGTTCTTAGACTGCTGCATAACAAGGGTTCTGCTCAGATGGTTGAGAAGAAGAGAGATTACCTTAAAAAATACAGAATTTTGTTATTGCTAATGTATGTGACAGAACAAGGTTCCCTGTTCTGTTTGACAAATGTGAGGTAGAAGGGCTTTTATCTCACAAAATGAATTTGTCGGGGGTCATAATGTGATGGCTGATTGATGCGAGTGCAATTTTATTTCTAATAGTTTTGCAGCTATTAGAGAAGTCCTCACTTTCTTCCACTCCTCCTTAGCCTGAGAAACAGCTTTACTCAGCAGCTCAGAGCATGAAGTCTGGACAATGTGCATTACTGATGCTTCAGATATTTCCTCATTGGTCTTCATGAAATCTTCAGTGTCCTGTCTGAAGTCTTTGAAAATGTGTCCCTGGACTTCTGCCAGGCCAGTCTGAAGCTTCTTAATGAATTCCTCTCTCATCCTCTGCGTTAAGATCTGCTCTCTCTCAGCAAACCGGTGTCTCCACTCCTCCTCTTGAGTTTTAACCGTCAGCTGGAGCTTGGCCTCCATCTGCTGGAGCAGCTCCTTCCTCTGGAGCTCAGCTTGCTGCACAGCCTGCTCCAGCTTGGTTTGGTAGGCCTGCTCGCTGTGAGCCTGGAACTTATTGATCTCCTGCTGCTTGTCTCTGTTCCAAGCTGCTTGGGCTCCAGCCAGCTCGGCTTTCAGCAGAGCCGCCTGCTCTCTGGATGTTTGTTCCAGCTGGCTTTGGAGAAGGACCAGTTTCTCCTGAAGTTCCTGTACTTTCTCTTCTCCTGAGCAATGCTCTTCCTGCTGGCTTGGCTGAATCCAGGTCAAAAGCTCCTCTGTCTCCCTGACAACCTGGGAAACCAAAGCAAAAGGTTGGACAGATGACCTAACAAAGGATGTTACTGCTCCTTTTTTGTTGTAAATGTAAAGCCTGGGAATACCAGTTTCTCCTGCTTCTTCTCCCACTCTATCCTCTCCATTTGAAGAGCAGCTTGGTATTCTGGTAATGTTGTCAGATGCTCAACCCAATGATTATAAGCCCTGCTTACAGCTCCTTCAACCTGAAATTACCAACAAATCAATCTTTATTTACGCAGCACATTTCTATTCAAGCTTTTTTTCCCTTCTTCTGTCACTGGTCATATTTTCTATGACCATTAAGCAGGAGTTTTTTTTTTTTTTTTTTTTTACTGTAAAGCAAATCAATCAAAGAAGTACTAACATAAAATACATAAGTTTTAGTCCCATGCTTGGGGGCGCTATGATAAAACTTCAGAATAAACGAATGAATTACAAAAATAAAGGAAAAATAATCCATCATTACACTGAATAATAACTTGGCCTGGGCAATACATTAAGTTTGCGATATATTTAATTTTCTATTTTATGACACTATCACCTAAAATGATATAATTCTATATTGAAGTTTTTTTTTTTTTAATTTGCATTTCGCTTCATAACGCCACAAACTCGTGTCTGAAGTGGCAGCGCAGCAGCTCACAGTGCACCATTTACACACACTGTGACTGTCTCAAATGGTCCACGTACTGGCTTGCCGAGTACTGTCAAAACTACTCAGTAACTCAGACCTGCCCTAAAAGAAGCCACACTACAGAATTTACTCACATTTTGTACCTAATGTGAGCAAATGCCAAAAGGCACAAAATGTTGATAATGTGTTGCTGGTGATTGATGAATGGGTTTCGTGGCATTTTCCTCAAGTGACTTTGACCCATTGTTTTTCTTGTTAGATGATATAAACAAGATATATTTGTTTCTCAATATAGTTTATCGCCATTTGCAAAAAAAAAAATATATAAAAGGAGACAAGAGTATTAAACCAATTCTTGATCAACTATCAATGAGAAGACAACAAATTGTAGATCAGCATAGTGTCTGATTACTATTAGGACAACATCATCAGCAGGGGAAATTAAGACCCCTTTTACTTCGTCATTACACCATTTATTTTCAATTTCCTTTATCCATATTTTTAATAAGGCCTAACAGAAGGCCAGTTTGTTTTTTTCCTCAGTAAAACACACAGTTGACCTGCTTTGCCATGTCCTCCAGGTGTTTTTCCTGCGACTCCCTCAGTGCTCGTCTTCGGACTTCTTCCATGGCCTTATGTTGGACTTTTTCTGCTTCCCGAAGCAGCTGCTCTTTCTGGGTTCTGAGTTTAGAGTTAAACTCCTCAGCACTGACAATAAGAGGTAACATCTCTGTTATTTCAGTCTGACAGGTGGCCTCAGCAGTAGGTTCATGTTTGATCCTCTTTGCATCCTCCAGCCTCTGAACCCATGTTTTCTCCATCTGATAACAACCATTAAGCCAGGTTTAATATCAACATTAGATCAAGCAAAACATATAGAAAGAAACAAATCAATGATCAATGGGCACCATTATGAATTAAGAGTAAACACAGGATTCAATCGTTGTACCTCCATCATTTCCTCCTTCCATGCAGCTTTGGCTGCAACCACCTGCTGCTGGACCTCCATCTCCTTCTCTTTGGACCAGAGATCTTTGTGCTGTGACAGAGAGGCCTGATGCTGAGCTTCCATTTCAGCTCTCAGTTTCACCACCTCTGCTCCGCTCTCCTCTCTGACCACAGCATCCTGTTTTTCTCTCTGACGAAATCTCTCTTCAAGCACATCTTTCTCATTGCAGACAGCGATGTAACATTCCTGCACGCCCAGTATCTTATCGTTAACCTCACAGAGCTGTGTCCTGCAAATGAAGAATGTATGTGGGTGATTGTAAAAGTTGGCTTTAGTTCTTTGCGTCATTTGCAGAAGACTTACTGTAAGTGCTGAACCTGTTGCTGGTGCTGTGCAATCAGTTGTTTCAACTGAGTATCATACTCCAGCATGAGCTCTGATCGGACCCGGCTCACCACATCATCCCTGTACTGTTGATGGATTCGTTCAGTTCTGGACGGAAGACCAAAGCCAGGCATGAAAGCAGACCAGTGGATAAATGAGAAAACACTGTTCAACTTCTGGAGCTTTTTTTTACCTCTCTGCTGCTTCCTGCTTTTCCTGATCCAGTTCCTGAATCATCTCCCTCATTTTAGTGCACAGCACTGAATTGGCCGACTTCAGCTTTTCCTCGTTCTGTTTCAGATCTTTATTTTTCATTTCTAGCAACTTGAGTTTGGAGGGGAACATCCGTCACAATTTGGTGGAAAACATGCAGAGCAAATCATTTGTTTTATGACAATCTACTGACCTCCAACTGCTCCAGAAGGCGCTGACTTTCTTCTTTCATTTTCAGCATCTCCTGAGAGCCCGGATGCTTTTGACTGGTTTCCTTTACCTGAGGATGCAAGAAGAGTTTTATTGAGAACATATAAAATAAAATTGAACTAAAAAAAAAGGTTTTCAAATCAATGCCATTACTTTCTAAAGAGTCACAGGCCTTTATAAAATAAAAAGAATCATGTTTGCTTTGTTTTAAAGGGGATTTATATATGAAGCAGAGTGACATGTCTTGACACCAATAATAATATGGTATTTTATTCTTTCAAAGAGTATTTTAAGTATTAATTGATTGATAGGAAAACAGAAAAAAACACATTTTCATTTTTATTCAGTTACATTGTTTGTTAAATGTTAATAATAATGGATAAAACTTGCTACACACCACGAGCTATGATATTCTTTATCATTTCAGGTTTTTACTGAACCATTTTATTTTAATTGATTAGCTCTAAAGACAGACCAACAACCACTAGCTTTAACTTAAAAATGAGCAGATTTTATACCCTCAATTTACAAAAACTAAAATTTCCATTTATTGGGGATCATTAATTTGGCGGACTCACTGAGGAATTAAGATTGGCCTGGTCCAGCTTGTTCTGAAGCTGCTTTACTTGATCCTGAGACTGCTGGAGTTTCTCCTGCAGGTCGCTGATCTTCTTCCGCTTCCCCTTAAGACTTACAAGGCAGTGCTGCATCTCCACACGCAGCACCTTCAATTGTTCGTCCTCTGGTAACTTGGTGTCAGACAGGTGAGCCACAGCCGTACTAACAAACACAGCACAAGTAATATATAATTGTAAATCATTATAGAAAAGAGTACATAAGAAATGAATGGATCGCAGTGACTCAATATACCTGCGAAGAGCCCCATTTTTACAATTAGTTTTCTTTAATCCCAGATCCATGCAGGAATCGGACAGCTGGTTTTCCCAGTCGCTGCTCATCTCCAGTGAAATGACCCCATGCTTCACAGCAGATTCATACAAAGTGATCTGCTCCTTCAGATCAGCGATGTCCTCCTTTAGGAGAGAAAGGTATGAGATGAGCCACTAACGCTGGTCTGTTTCCAATTCTATGCCTGGTTGTTGACACAACCTGAGGCAAAAGAACTCAAACCTGTAAAACTCGGTTTATGTTTTCACTCAGTGCTTTGGCAGATTGAGCCTGCTGCAGTTTGATTTGAATTTGACTCATTTCTTGAACTGAATCTGTAATAAATAAAAGAAGCACATGTTGATAAAAGCTAAGATGGGACATGCACACGTATGTCAGTTTGCCGAGTAAGGTTTTGTGATTTCTCACAAAATAAAACCAAGGCAGAATCCTACTGTCAGCAGTCACTCACTGGTCTGCAGCAGCTTGACACACTGTTTCTGACTCTTCTCTAGCCGCTGAGTCAGCTCATTCACAACGCAGGCTCTGTCTAGCTGTTCTTCTTCTTTTTGACGTTCCAACAGCTTCACGTGATCTCTAAGTTTGTGACCAACGTCAATCTGGAACCAGCAGAGCATTTGGACAAAGTGTGTGGCTTGTTTGTGGCAGCTGCATTAATGTATTGGTTGAACTACCAACCTGCTCATCCAAAGCCTCACAGGTGGAGTCCAGCTTCAGCTGCAGGGCTAACAACGTAGCCTCCTGCTGCTCTTTCATGATGGCAAGGTCTCTGTCGTGCTGCTCACGTGCCCTGGACAGAGTGTCGGAGCGGCGTAGCTCCAGCATCTGCTGCTTCATGCTGTCCACTGCAGCATCTGCTAACCTTTGTTTCTTTAACACACACACACACACACACACACACACACACACACACACACACACACACACACACACACACACACACACACACACACACACACACACACACACACACACACACACACACACACACACACACACACACACACACACACACACACACACACCTTACAAAGATGACTAATCTCACATTCTCAGAAGGGGGATTAAATTAAAAAGTAGAGACTAAATAACAGGTATGCATAAAAATTACCACTTGGTCTTGCTCATTGAAGGTGTGGACTTGGATCTCCATTGCCTTCAGTTTGTTCTGCATTTGAACGTCTTTCTCCTTTGCTTCTTCAACCAGGCGACTTGACTCCTTAAGGCTAACCACTAGGCCATCCTTTTCATCTATCAAGTGACACAAGGTATCAATCAATCAATCAATCTTTATTTGTATAGCGCCAAATCATAACCAATGGTATCTCAAGGCACTTTACAGTAGAGCAGTCTTAAGGACGGACTCTTCATTTTATGGATACACACATATGCATATATACATATATACACATACATATGTATCCCACACCCAACATGAATTCATCATGGCGGCAAGGAAAACCTTCTGTTAAGCAGCAGGAACCTTGTGTGGATCCCATTCCTATGATGAACAGCCATCCACGTCATGCTGTGTTGGGTGTGTGCAGAGGAGAGGGTGGAGACAGAGCCGCTGAGACTCTGTAACTCCACACTAAGGATCCCACGGACCTGCAAGACAAAAGCCAGAAGGAGTACAGGAGCAAACACACAAGGGAAGAAGCAGACATAGAGGGAGTGTTTGAGAGAGGAATGGGACCCTCTCCGGTCCCTCTCTAGCCTAAATGACCTCTCTCTTAACGCTCTCTCCAACCTCTCTCCAACCGAGCATGCCAGACCCCCCCCCCGGCAGTCTATGCCTATTGCATCTTAATTATGAGCTATGAGCTGGTTCCTAACTAAAAGCTTTACCAAAGAGGAATGTTTTGAGCCTAACCTTAAAGGTAGAGAGGGTGTCTGCCCCCCGAACCGTGGTTGGTAGATGGTTCCAGAGAAGTGGGGCCTGATAACTGAAAGCTCTTCCTCCTATACTACTTTTAGAGACAAATGGAACAACGAGTAGTCCAGCATTTTGAGAGCGTAGTGTTCTGGGGGGATTGTATGGCACTACAAGCTCCTTGAGATAGACTGGTGCCTGTCCATTTAGGGCTTTATAAGTGAGAAGAAGAATCTTGAATTCTATTGTATATTTTATGGGAAGCCAATGCAGAGAGGCTAATACAGGAGTAATGTGATCTCTTCTCCTAGTTTTAGTCAGTACACGTGCTGCAGCATTTTGAACCAGCTGAAGTGTCTTAAGCGACTTGCTCGGGCAGCCTGCTAAAAGAGAATTACAATAATCCAGTCTAGATGTAACAAAAGCATGGACTAGTTTTTCGGCGTCGCCCTGAGACAGGATAGATCTGATTTTAGCAATGTTACGGAGATGAAAGAAGGCAGTTCTTGAAGTTTGTTTTATGTGAGAGTTGAAGGATAAATCCTGATCAAATAGAACCCCAAGGTTTCTAACAGTTGTGCTTCGTGCCAGAGTAATGCCATCTAGGGCAGTTAGGCTAGCATAGGTTTCTCTAAGGTGTCGTGGGCCCAGTACAATGACCTCAGTCTTGTCTGAGTTGAGAAGAAGAAAATTTTGGTCCATCCAGGCCCTAATGTCCTTCAGACAGGCCTCAAGTTTAGATAGCTGATTTGTCTCACCTGGCTTCATTGATACATACAGTTGGGTATCATCAGCATAGCAGTGAAAGTTAACAGAGTATTTTCTCATAACATTACCAAGGGGGAGCATATAGATACAGAAGAGGATTGGACCTAGCACAGAGCCCTGAGGAACCCCGTAGCTTACTTTAGTGTACACAGAAGACTTATTATTCACGTGTACAAACTGGTACCTATCAGATAGGTAGGACTTAAACCAGTTTAGGGCAGTCCCTGTGATTCCAAGTAATTTCTCTAATCTCTCTAGTAGAATATAGTGATCTATAGTGTCAAAAGCTGCACTAAGATCTAATAAAACCAGCACTGAGAGTCGTCCTTCATCTGAAGCACAGAGTAGATCATTAGTTACTTTAACTAAAGCAGTCTCTGTGCTGTGTTGAGCTCTAAAACCTGACTGGAAGTCCTCGAACAGGCTGTTGTTTTGAAGGAAGTCACAGAGCTGAGCCGCCACAACTTTCTCAAGAATCTTTGAAATAAAAGGAAGATTAGATATAGGCCTGTAGTTTGCTAAAGTGCTGGAATCAAGAGTAGGTTTTTTGAGAAGGGGTTTGATTACAGCTACTTTAAAGGACTGTGGCACGTAGCCTATTGATAGGGATATATTTATTGTCTCCAACAAAGATGGGCAGACCAGGGGAACAACTTCTTTAAACAGCTTAGTTGGGATCGGATCTGAAAGGCAGGTTTGGAGGATGAAATAAAAGAGTTAAGTTCCTGAAGTCCTATATGTGTGAAACAGTTTAGGTTAGGCCTATTTACATTTAATGGTACAGCAGGCCCAGGTGAAGGCAGGGAGTGGCTAATTTTATCTCTAATCTTATGAATTTTATCGTTAAAAAATGTCATAAAGTCCTCACAGCTGAGGGCTAGAGGAATCATGGGCTCAATAGAGCTCTGACTTTGTGTTAGCCTGGCTACAGTGCTGAAAAGGTACCTCGGATTATTTTTATTTTCTTCAATTAGTGAGGAATAGTATGTAGATCGACTATGTCGTAAGGCTGTCATGTATTTACTATGGCTTTCTTGCCAGAGTATTCGTGACTCCTCTGTTTTATTGGAGCGCCACATTCTCTCTAATTTACGGGTTGTTTGTTTGAGTGTGTGAGTTTCAGAGCTAAACCACGGAGCTTTCCTCTGACGTTTAATAGTTTTTTCCCTCAATGGGGCAATTGAGTCCAAGGTGGATTTTAGCAGACTAGCAGAGCTATCGACAAGCAGATCCAGTTGAGAGGGGTTATAATTAATATCATAGTTATTTATTGGATGGTGCACTGAGTTTAAGGCAGCAGGAATGGCCTCTTTAAATTTAGCCACAGCACTATTGGACAGATTTCTACTCGTAACTATTTTATTGCACAGTGCGAGATCCTCTAATATAATGTTAAAAGATATTAAAAAGTGATCTGATAGCAGAGGATTTTCAGGGTAGACTTTTAGTTCATTAATATCAAGGCCATATGTTAGAACAAGATCAAGAGTATGATTTAAACGATGAGTAGCTTCATTAATAGTTTGAAAAAAGCCAACTGAGTCTATTAGGGACATAAAGGCTGAGCTCAGGCTATCACTATCTTTGTCCACATGGATATTAAAATCTCCTACTATCAGTATTTTATCAGAACTGAGGACTAAGTTTGATATAAACTCAGAGAATTCTGATAGAAATTCAGAATAAGGGCCTGGAGGACGGTAAATTATCGCAATAAGACTGGCTGGCAGGTTTTTGATTTGGTATGAGATAAATTTAGAACCAGGCTTTCAAAGGAAGTGTAACTGGCCTTTGGTTTAGGATAGATTAGGAGAGAGGAATGATAAATAGCTGCTACACCACCTCCACGGCCTATGTCTCGTGGCATATGAGTATTTAAATGACTGGGAGGAGTGGCTTCATTTAAACTAACATATTCATCTTGATACAGCCATGTTTCAGTTAAACAGAATAAATCGAAGTTATTTTCTGAGATAAGGACATTTACTAGTAGAGATTTGGATCTCAGTGATCTAATATTTAATAGAGCACATCTAATGGTTTTATGTTTTGGTGTTTCTAGATTTGAGATTTTAATTTTTTTCAGATTTTTATAATTGATAGCGCTTTTATTTGATTTTATGTTAAAATCATTGTGAAATATGGGTCGAGGGACAGACACCGTCTCTATAAAATAATATTCATCACCATCACAACAGTTGTCATGGCGATGAACACAGCTATCATAATAGCAATGGGAGGGAAACTGTACTAAGGCAAGCGCAGAGGGGTGTGGAGGACTCCCCCTCTGTAACATGGTCTCATTCATGAGATGTCATAACAGTGACTGTGCCATGTTTTCTGATAGTAGAGATGCTCCCTCCAAAGTAGGATGGATTCCATCTCTTCCTATCAGGTTCGGTTTTCCCCAGAAGGATCTCCAATTATCAATGAAGCCCACCTCGTTTTCTGGACACCACCTCGATAGCCAGCAGTTAAATGATGACATGCGGCTATACATGTCATCACTGGTCAGATTTGGTAAGGGACCAGAGAAAATTACGGAGTCCGACATTGTTTTAGCATAAGCAGAAACTGATTCAATGTTCACTTTGGTTGCTTCCAACTGACGACGTCGGGAGTCATTAGTGCCGACATGGAGGACTATCCTATCAAACTTACGATTACTCTTTGCCAGCAACTTTAGATTTGATTCTATGTCGCCCGCTCTGGCCCCTGGGATGCACCTCACAATGCCCGCTGACTTCGCTAGCTTCACGTTTCTCAATATGGAGTCGCCAATTATCAGAGTTTGTTCCCCGGTGAGTGGAACTGCAAGCATTTGATCCAGACACTAAAAGCAGCCAAAAGGTGGTAGCAATGTCACCTAACCCTGCATTGTTTTCAACTGACCATATTTGATACCAGCTTATCCTGATTAGGAATTAATTTAAAACTAACACAAATATTCACAGGTGTATGTATACAAGTTAGTCTACTTCAACTGACCCACATGAGTGAAACATACCTTTGACAATAGCAAACTGATGGTCAATGTATCTCATATTACGGCGTGAATCCTCCAGTTTCCGCTCTAGATCTTTAATTTGCTGCTGCTGAGCTTTGTTCAGAATCTGTAGCTGAGCAAGATGCATCTTTTCAGCATTTTCTAAAACATAATAATACATTGGATTTTATATAGCGCTTTTTCATAGACACTTAAAGCGTTTTATATTGATGTGCATTATTCTTTCACTCCACACACACACTGGTGGTATCCCCTTCCCTCAGCTTACACGATTTAAAGGGGACATATGCAATTTTTCACCCAACTTCATTTGTTCTAAGAACCCCAAAAACATAGTATTTGAGGTTAATTTTCCCAAACTCACCTGTGTTATGGCAATTATTATATTAATCATTATATCATCAAATGTGTGTTCATATGTATAATTTGTCATGTGTTTATACACTATGACTGCATTATATCGTTGTACCTTTGAACAGAGACGTTGCTCCTTTGCCGAGTCATGTTAGGTTAGATTACCCGCTGTACAGACAGGATTGTGCTGTATTCACAGTGCCAACAAACAGCTGAAGGTCTCATACCAAAGCTCTGATAAACAGAGTTCTGCAAGAGTGCCTACGTATAATAAGATGTGATTCTTGTTTTATGCCTTTCACTTCTTCTTTTGGAGAGGGTTTAGATGGCCGACTCACATTCTTTCACCTACGCACACATAAGCTGCATCTGACTATCAAGGCCAAACACAGACTCACATGTGGACTCACACACACACACCAGACATCATTGCTCCAACGTCTCCACTTTTGGGGCATCTGACCCCCTCCTTTCCTCTCATCAGGGTGGGACTTTTCTTTATCTGTATAAAGTTTAAGCTGTGGAATTTTCCAGTTAGTTGCTGGCTGCTTGCTCTTCCTGCAGGATGGAAGACCTTTCTTGTACTCTTTTTCATTTAGTTTATAATAAATCCTTTTTTTAAAAAATCATCATGCTTTGACTGGACTTAATCATTCAACCAGGGCACAAACCATGTTTCCAAATGAGGAAAACTGTAAATTTGCCCTGACACCTGTTTTCCAGAGCTTTAGCCCTCTGAAAATTCACTTTCTGAGCAGTTCTGAAATAGGGCCGTTTCACAAGTTCAGGTGATCCAGGATATGCCTAGTCTCCTTGCCCATGTGGCCCAGTTGGGCCCCAGGGTCTATTTTGAAAAGTCATGCCTCAAACCCTCTCAGAAAATGAACCTTATTGGGATGACCTTGGAAACCATGACCATGAGGGCGCAGCCATCCTCTCACCGGGCAGGGGACATTCTCCATCTACTCACACTCTTCCAGGTGTACAGGTTGTTGCCATATGTCACTTTCCTGCAACTTTTAGGCAAGATGACATCCATACCAGCTGTGGTCACGCTGGGTCTGCGGTCATTACGCCCCCTACAGAGGCTGAATAGCTTCTACCAGGACGCAAAACGGCACCGTTACCAGAAGTTCATGGTGTCTCGACAGTGCCTCCTTGTCCTGAGCCCTTGGGAAGATGGGGATTTCCTGTTGAGAGGCGTTTCATTAGGCGTGGCCCCAGACTGCCCTGAGACCATCACCACCGATGCCAGCCTCTCAGGATGGGGTGCCATCTGGCAGCACAGGACAATTCAAGGACCATGGTCTGTGCAGGACAGCACTGATCACATCAATGTGCTGGAACTGCAAGCAGTGCAACTGGCTCTCGAGCACTTTTTGCCATACCTGCAGTCAAAGAACACCTCAACTGTCTTCCACATAAACCATTCATTATCTTCTCAGGTGGGCCAGCTTGCAGACTCCCTCTCCCGTCAGAAGCCTCCACCGGGAGAGTGGCGCCTCCACCCAGAGGTGGTGCACATGATTTGGGGTCTTTTCAGCAGAGCACAGGTCGGTCTCTTTGCTTCGAAAAAAATCAACCCACTGTCCCCTTTGGTTTTTCCTGAAGGAAACCACCAATCCTCTGGGCCTAGATGCGCTGGTGCATCCTTGGCCAAAGGGCCTCTTTTACACCTTTCCACTGCTACCTCTGATTTTGCCGACACTTCAGAGAGGGCTACATGTTAATAATAATGGCTTGGACTTATATGGCGCTTTCTTTCGAGGAGACTCAAAGCGTGTTACAGAAACCATTATTCATTCACACCAGTCACTCACACAGTCATACCAGTGGTGGTAAGCTACAATGTAGCCCCAGCTGCCCTGGGGCAGACTGACAGAGGCGTGGCTGCCATTTCGCGCCTACGGCCCCTCTAGCCACCACCAACATACATGCACAATTCATACTCACTCATACAAGGCAATGTGGATAAAGTGCCTTGCCCAAGGACACAACGACAATGACTCGGTTAGAGCGGGATTTGAACCCCCAACCCTTCAGTCACTGGACAACCCACTGTTGTTTGTGGAGTGGTGCGAAATTCTGTTTTTTTTTTTTTTTTTGCAGAAAGGCTGTACTTGAATTAACTTGACAGGAGCGTAACTTAGCATCTGCATTGCTTCACTCCATGGAATTTCATTCAGAGGGTCCAGCTCTTATAGTGGGGTCTCCTAACCATCGTCCCCTGGGTCAGGGGTCTGCAACCTTTACTCTCAAAGGAGCCATTTTGCCTCATCTCACCTGGGTTAAAATCCTAAAGAGCCAAAAAAAATACCTTCAATCAATGAAGACAATACAGTGTTTTAAATTCTATACAGTTGAAATCATATAGAATAATGTTTGATTTGATTTATATTGATCATGTAAATGGCAACTTAAAAACTGTTTACAATAAAATAAACTGACATCAAGAAATAAAACAGTATCTTGCATCTTCAAATTCCTATGCATCTTAGTTTACATGAACTTAATGTTAAATAAATATATATTTTTTTTAGTTAATGTATTTGAAAGGCTACAAAAAGTAACTTAAATTTGATAACGCATGATCATGTCGGTCAACAGTTAATTGCTCATTTCACATGCAAATTGCCAGACATAAAGCATGCATATTTAACAGGGGCATTGGCGGTTAAATGAATCTGTCCCCACAGAATTAAAATCTCTATTTTCTTCCAGAATAGTGTTTTTGTTGGTATAGTTATCTTACCAGGGATTTTAAACTTAAGGTTAGCCAAAGGTGCAAGGAAAGTTGATGGTCTGTAGATGTTGCAGGAGGGGAAGTAGGAAGGGGGCAGTCATTGCGCAACATGATTTATTTTAGGTTAACAAATTGTTATATCTTGATTTGATTTGTCATTAATCATTAATAGCTTCTGTCAAAAAAATGAAAAACTCTACCTAAATAGTTTTTTTTTTTTTAAGCTATAGGGAGCCATTGCAAAAGTCAAAGAACCACATTAGGCTCCAGAGCCGAAGGTTGTAGACCCCTGCCCTGAGACAACCACAGCTGAACATCTGGCCTGGCATCATAGTCCATCGGTTCTGGCCCCTCGATGCTAATTCTGATGACCGTGTACGCTCTATCACTCCGCTCGGTGTGTTCTTCCTTTTTACTGCTGCCTTCAATGTGAGCGCGAACTCAGTGAAGGGCTCGTTACGCATGGCTTCGTTTGCAAACCGCGCACTCCAAAGGAGTGCATTGGTTCTTATACTCGGTGCATTCACCGTTGAATTACCTGCAGCTAAGTTGCGGAGCACGCACTGTCTCCTCACCCGCAGCGCAGAGCGAGAGAGAGAGAAGTGCACTCTGTGGGACATGACGAAGCGCTCAGCCACTCCGTCACAAAATAAGGTCACCCTAAGCACTCGCACAGATGCAACCAGATTAAATTTTCACTCGCACACACACCAATTTGCCTGACTTTAGCAATAACTAAGGCTCATTGCACAGGCGGCATCAATAAAAATTGATTTGGGGGGGTCAACCGGTGCGCCTGGAGGCCGACGAGGCAACTTTCAGCGTCCGCTTGGTGCCCTAGGTGGCTGGGGATGTGTTCGTCGGCCTTGGGCAGGCTGCTGCCGGTGCTGCTTCTATTATGGGTTCTTCTGGCCTGGGGTCCGTTCCCTGCTGGCTCTGAGCCCGCCAGCGGCCTGTTCGGCACAGCTCTGGCCATCTGCTGGGCGTGGGCCTTGGCTTCTCTGCTGGGGTCTCAGGGGGAGGGCCCAGAGGGATATTGGTGGGGGCCTTAGGGTTGGGGGTTTGGTCGGTGGCGGGGTGCCAGGGTTCTCGGCTTCTTGGGGCTTTCTTGGGTGTGTATGGAGGGCTGCTTGGCCGTGGGCAATGGCCTGGGGCTCCTTGGCCCTGCTCTTTCTTCTTCACATCTCACTTTAAAACAATCAACTCTTCCGCACCCTTTCCATTTCCTACCTTGAGTCTCACCTCCCTGTTTTTAATGTGTCTTAAATCTTATAACATAGGTTGAGCCTGTAGCGCTTACGCGGTTTGGAGTCCACTAATGCCCTCTGCAGATGGTCGATGTGGCCCGGTTGCTGAGTGTCCTGTGGACGAAACATCTTTGGCTGATGTGGATTGTAGCTAGCTTGGTATTGACTTTCTCCTTTGTTGCTTGCTCCAGACTTCAAATTCTGAAAATCAAAACACAAAAGTGCTCCAACTTTACATGATTCTGATCAACACAGAAGGCAACCACTTTCGACAAAGACAAACAAACAGAGGGACACAAAGAGAGAGGAAAAATAGATTATAAGAGAGAATCAGAGTCGAGAGAGACAGAGATGAAGAGAAGGACAGAGAGACAAAAGAGAATTAGAGAGATTAGGAGAAAATGAAGGAAGCAGAGACCGATATACCACATTCTGGCTTATAGACAGCTTGACTAACCATCTTTATGATATTTAAATATGTATATTGGCTGTCTGAACAAATTCATCCAAGGAGACAATAAAAGAGATTAAAAAACAAAAACAAAATTAATTTACCTGAATGTGGTTTTGTTCATCCCTGCAGCTTCCTCTGTTATACTCCATGTGGGTGTTGCTGCTGGGATGGGATGATTTAAAGTCAAACTTGTTGGAAAAATCAACAGTCTCTGAAGATTTTTCAGAGCCCAAGCTGGTGTTTGTATAGTCTCCATGTGTGAAGTGATGATTATCTGTCCATGAGTGTAGCTGGGTCTGGCTGAGGGGTCCATCTCCATCTTCATAGACATACACATTCTGACAACCTGGATCAAAGTCATCCTTATAATTCTTTAAGGAGAAGGCAACATAAGTGAAATCAGTTTTCAACATCAATGCTAAGAGTCGATAAAAAGAATACAGAGAATCTAACTTCACCTGTGCATGTGAGGTTGACACCTGCTGAGTCCACGGTGTTTGAGTGCTGAGCAGAGAAAGGGAAAACTGCAGGTAAAACCTATTGGAACCACATTCACAGCAGGTGTCAGCTAACAGTAATATGGTCACCTGTTGCCGGTGTTTTTATTGCTGCAGGTGGAGTATTCCATCTCCGGGGAGGAGGAGTCTCTGCTGTCATCCAGCATGTCATGTGGCAGGTCGGTGAGCAGCTTTTGCAGCTACAGGACGAAGAGCATATGAAAATGAGTCATTAAAAGGTTGCTGTGTGACTGCTTTGTAAAGTAACAGAGATAGGAGGGAAAAATACAGGAAAGCTATCATTGACAGCAGTGCAAAGTGCAAATTTGAGGAAACTGTGGTCTCGACATGTTAAAAACAGCCTATGGTCCATTTTAAAACATTGCTGATAATTCAAAGCAGAAAATGCCATTTAATTATTCTACGTACAACATTATATTCAGTGAGAAACACTTCAGTTTGTCAAGAAAAAAAACAAACATAAGACATTATCCACCTTAAAAATGTGTCCTGCTAACATGTGACACACAAACATGGCGAACACTCCTTCATGTGAGTAACAGACTCACTGCACTTTCAAGTACGATGGAACAAGAGCTAGGTGAACTTACTTCCCACAGAGACCTTTGAATGCTCCGCCCATCCACCATTGTGTTCACAACCGAAGGACCCATATTACGCTGCTTTATAGATATTTAACGACTGCTGAAGGTCCTCTGATTCCCGATAACCCTGCAGCCTAATTTTTCTGCAAAGACGATCTTCTGTGTTAAACATCCCAAATATAGCTGGCATGTGATCAGCCCTCTGTGGCACAGCAGCGCTTTGCTCCCAATGAGCTCCATTGTTTTGAGAAAACATATACAGTAGTTGAGTGAACTGGGGCAGAAACATTTCAAACATTCCAATTACCAGTGCTAAACATGTTCTACTTAATCAGCTTGAAAATTGAAAGTAGGTTATAGCAACAAAAAAAAAAAAAAAAAACTAAACAAAATAGAAAGAAAGTCTTTATCTGCCCATTTCTGCAGCTAAAGACTAAACTAGTATGGGAATTTCCTACAGAACTGGGTGAAGTCCTATCACAGGGCTCACTGAGCAAGTTTCTGTGTAACACACCTAGAAGGAGGCTTTCCCCTGAGCCAATAATAGCTCTCAGTCTTACAACAACATATGTGTGATGGCTGTTAAACTGGCAGCAATTATGAAATTCACAGAATACACTCCTTTTAGATGTCACACAAAAAAATTAAATAAAATGAAAAAATAATATAAAATCAAACCTGTAAATGTAAGCCCTGTGGCTGACTGCATTAGGTTTTGATCATTTTTAAAAGAGGTTTTTTGCATCTGGAGTAAGTGTGTCTCTCCTTTATCTGCTTTGCTTTTCTCCAGGTGTGAAAATCAAAAACTAGAGTCAAATATGTGCACTTCCTGAGATTAAGATATTTTAAGTCAAGTAGTACTTTTCTGTAAAAATATTTCAACTGCAAAGTCATTTTGCAAAGTAAAAAGAACGCATTTTTGATTGTCAGGACTATTTAAACTCATTGGACAGCATGTAAAAAATTCCATCAAAAGGTGCCATTTGTATGGGTGTGGCTTTTGAATAGGTTGCACAGTTTTTGAAGGTGTCTTGAGCTTTCATCAAGCTCACAAAATTTCATTTTTTTTTTTTTCACAGTGAAGCCTTTTGTGATTATGATACATTTTAAGTTACTGTTGAAATTGAATCTGGACAGGTGGAAATGCATCTAGATAAGGTACACAATATGTGAAGTTTTTTTTAGTGATATTTGAGTATCCTCACAGAGAGAACGTTCTTTGTTCATGCACCTAAATCTCAATCAATCAATTTTTAATTAACAAAATATATTTATTAGTCAGCTAATAATATTTTCTCTTGAACTGTAGACATACATTTGTAAATGTCAGTAAAGCATTATTTGGCTCTGTTATCAATCAATTTCTAATAAATAAAACTACTTTCCTTGTCATTCCCCCCCACCAAAAAAATGTTTCTCTGTCAATGCAGCAATCAGCAAAGCGTTCTCGGTCTTCTCCACACTTTGACACATCAGTCTTGTTAAATAAATAGTTAATTTACCATTATGTCTCTTGTTTCTTTAGACTCAGACTCCAATCAGCCAATCTAACAAACACCAATCAAGAGTCATTGGAAGAATAAGCTGTCAGGCATTGGCAGAAAAAAACCAACATACAAATTTCCACAAATGCATGTCCCGAACAAATGTGGCAACATTTAAATTAAAACTAAGGAAATAAACAGGCTTTACAATGCAATAAGATGAATTGCCAAGAAGTATTGTTAGAGTACAGAAATGATCTGCTAAACACAAATTTACTTACTTTTTCTGCTAATGTCTGAAGGGTAAAATGAAGATTAGAAATTGTTAATATTCATCCTTGATGAACATAAAATGTGAGATACAAAATAAAGTATGGTTTGCACTGCAGCTTATCGTGTTTTTAATTCATCATTATCTCTACGATTATTATAAATCAGTGAAAACGGCACCATCAGTAAACAGACACACCTCAGGCAATTAGTCATTAAAGAGAGTCCAGTGATAGAATAATAAACTACCCTAGCTTTTTACAATATTTTGTGAACACATTCACAAGACTTAAAATTGGTTCCACAACTGAAGTTCAAATGAGGCATTAAAATGGAGAAGAATGGTTGTTGGATCAAAAAATAATAATAAACTGTGATTTTAACCCACAACCTGCTCACCCTTGAAGTGGATCATTAAAGCACGAGACCACCGTGGGTGTCATTTCCTAAACTGAGGCTCTAGTTTACATACCAAAAGTGGACCATCACATGTTGAAGAAACATCAGCTGCTCTGATAAGTCTGTATTTTGGCTCATAATGTGGTGTGAATGTCATAAAAGCATATATGCATCCTGCCTTGGATCTACTTTTCAATACACTGCTGGATAAATGGTGTGAGACCCCTTTGTGTCACTTGAATGACAATTTGAATGCCACATCATAAGCGTATTGTTGTTGATCATGTGCATCATATACAGACCCTTTCCAAAAAATTAGAATATCATGGAAAAAATGTTTATTTCTATAATTCCACTCAGAAAGTTAAACTTTCATAGATTATAGATTCAGAGCCCAAATTTAAACAATTTCAAGTATTTCTTTATTTTTACATAATTTGGGCTTCCAGCTCATAAAACCTATAAAAACAGGAATTCAAAAAATTAGAATACTGTGAAGGAAAAAAAAACACCATTTACGTCTCAGTTTTTGCAGGAAAAAAAAGAGAATTAGGACGGGACTGTTGGCCAGTGGTCCAAGGTCCTCTTTTCTGATGAAAGTAAAGTGTGCCTTTCATTCGGGTGACGAACAGAACCCAAGCTGCTTGAGGTCCAGTGTGAAATATCCACAGTCAGTCATGATTTGGGGTGCAATGTTCTGTTCCTCACCAGTCTTTGTACGCACGCGCGCACACACACGCACGCACACAATAGTGCTCTACATCACAAAGCTCAAACCAGACTAGTTACTTTAATAGAATCATTCACCAGATTTTCATCCTACCAATCACTTGGAAATGGATGGAACATAATATTCACATCACATGTGTGCAGAAGACAAATCTGCCGTAACTTTGTGGTGCGATTATATCAATTTCCTGACGCAAAGACCTATGCGCACTAAAGCCACTCATTGAATGTATGCCATGAAAAGTTAAAGGGGGTCAAATCAATAACAGTGGAGCAAAAATGATGAGGTGAGCAGCGAGAGCCTGTTTACTGCACCTCTTGTTCTCTTGCGTAGTCCTCTTGGTCATATTCTTCTTCCTCATGTTGAGTTTGAAGAGCAGCACTGTCAAAGTCAATAGACATGATGTCTAGCCTGCAGCTGTGGGACAGCCACAGAAGAATCTAAAGCAACCAAATCTTACAATTGAAATAATAGTAATTAACCATGATATATGACATGTTGGCTACCCACCTGCTAGTAATACGACAGCTGTTTTCTTTGTTGTGCTGCTTGGATTGCTAGCCACGCTGCTAATTGCATCACAAAACAGCTTGTAGGTCCAAGTAAGCGGTTTAAAAGGCGAGTTTTCATTCCTTAAAAACGTACAGAAGTCCGGTTAGTCGATCAGCACCTTATAGTAATACAGCAACAAGTTCAACAACCCCTGAACAAACACCAAACGTAAACAGATGCTAAACTAAGCCCAGCTAGTACTTTGACTGTGTTTCTCAAGAGGACTCGCCCACTTTGAAAACTCGCGCGCATTAGCAGCGCCGAACAGCAGGAGAACTAAGCAGGCTCTCTCAGCTTGGATTTATATACGTCTCTCTCTCACTCTTTTTTTTTTTTAATTATCTACAGGCCTAAATCAGTGTCTAATCCAGGATTTAAACCCGCTTCGCTGATTTACAAACGTTTTCTTCTAGAAATTTTAGGATAGTATCCGATGTCCAAAGACGTTTCCTGAGGAACGGCTGTAATAGTTTTACATGTCCCTCAGGTTTAAAAGATTGATTTCATCCTTTATTCAGTTAAAAAATATATATATAACATTTGTACCACCGTCAGTATGTTAAATGTTGTCTGAAGCAACGCCCGAAAGTTATTGGAGCAAATCGTGTTTTTTGTGAAGTTTCAGTGGCTTGTTGAATATATTTTGAAATTGTTGCATGCTGGTAGCAGTTGTACAGACCCTTTAAAACAAAAAAATATTGTTTTCATATGAAAAATCCATCTGTCTACGGTGGCCTTTGGGGGACATTTAGACACGCCCCCTTTTCTCTGAAAAACTTCCGCATCCTCCACGCTGATCCAGGGTCAGACCTTGAGCAGACGGAGACAATAACTGAACTGTTTCCAATCTGAGCGGAGATCAGCTAGTGTCTATAGTATTGTTATCTATGCTTGTGACGGTCAGCTGATCACAGTGTCCTGGTCTCGTGCTGCTGACAGTGTAGCGTATACCTGGGCTTAAGTAACGATGGCGTCCAATCCAGAGAGGATAAAGACTACAGTCAGTCAGAACCGGAGGTGAGAAACCGTACAATGAACGAATTGAGCGTGTGTGTGTGTGTGTGTGTGTGTGTAAGTACTTTTGCTTTCTGAATCTGATGCTGTTCCGTGTGTGAAACAGATTGGAGGCGTTAAAAGACACATTTGAAAGAAAGTTTGGAGTGTCTCCGATTTTCTACGTCCGTGCACCTGGAAGGGTCAACCTGATAGGTGAGCACTTGTGATCTTCTCCCCTTTTTAATATTGCTGCACTTCTTTTGTTAAAGATTTTAATATTGTTGTTGAACATTATTTGATTAGTTTTATTTATTATTGCATTATGTATTTTCTGCTTTTTCAAATGTATTATTATATATTACTATTAATGTATTTTCTCCATCCATACGTCCACATTCCATACAGATTTTGATTAACAATAATTTACTTTGGCCATCCCTGAGATAGAGTCCTTTTTGATATCAGTTTTTGTTCCTCGTATTTACCATTTTATAACTGTTTTTCTGTCTAAATAGTTTGTAAATTGTTAAAAACAGAATTTAGAAAGAAAAAAAAGAACTTTATAAATATAAACTAACAACACTGGAGCTTAGTCTGACAACTCATGTGTGTTACCATAAAAAGCACAGCTTGTACGATAACCGATGCAAACGAGGCACCATAGTAAAGTTTAAACTCTCTGGTTCGAGATATTATAATAGGCCGTGGCTACGGGTACGTTAAATCCCGTAGCCACGTGACCTAAACTGGCCATAGATATGCAGCGCTCCTCATTGGCCAGTTTAGGTCACGTGATAGGTGCACCACGTGACTTAAAGTTCAGCGTAGCTCATGTTTATTTTTAGCTACTTGCTAACCCATTTAATTTAGCCCTAGCTCTAACTGAAACTCTATCCCTAACTCTAACCCTAAAATGTTTATTTTTGTCGGATACGTATTTTTAGAAGTTGAATTTGCCGTGTTAAATATGTTAAAATGAAGAAGAAGAAAAAAATAAATTGTCAAATGTGGGATCAAACGTTAGCGAAACCCACGCTGGTGGTGAGTGCAGCGCTTTAGACCAGTCGACTATTCAGGCACAGAGGTGATACAGGCACATTGCGCTTACGTAAAGAAGCTCCGGAAATGTAGCCATAGTCCCAGGGACTATGGCTACATTTAACGTACCTCCAGACACTTTCATTATGATATGGTCAGTTGGAATGTCCCAATCGTTATCAGTTGTAAATGTGTGTATCGTGCTTATATAATTTAGTTTTCCTTACTGCAAGTTTGATTTCCATTGTTTTTTTTACAGGGGAGCACATTGATTATTGTGGGTACTCCGTGCTGCCGATGGCCATTGAACAAAGTATCCTGGCTGCCGTGTCAGTGAACAGTTCTGGGCAAATCAGACTTGCCAACACTGATGCTCAGTACCAGTAAGGTTGCCGCACATTTGATCGCAGTGTCTGTTCAGGTTTATGAAGCAGGTTTGTTTCTCCTCAGGGATTACATGGTGTCATGTTCAGCGGACATATTCATTGACAGAAACAATCCAAAGTGGCATTATTACTTTCTTTGTGGAGTCAAAGGTGTTCAGGTAATGTGTCACTCTTGGTCATTTTTAGACAATTATGGACCCCTGAAAACAGATCACAATCCAAATTGGAGAACATTTCCCCCCCAAAATTTATTTAAGGGAAAAAACTGGAGCCAAGGTAAATATATTGTGTGTGTGTGTATATATATATATATATATATATATATATATATGGTGGAAAGAGGAATGGTTGTTCTTTTTACCCTAGTTATTTACTGAAAACACTTTGCCTCGAAGTAGCCAAATACTGCTCTCTAGTGTTTAGAAGTGAGTTTGACATAGATTAGATTAGAGTATCCAACAAATGTGAAATTCAGTTATTACAGTATGGGGTGCCGAATGTATAAACTGTCACTTTTTCATAGCCGACATATTTTGAACATTTAGCTCACTTTCCTCACATATCATTTTTCTTTCATTTGAGTTAAAATTCATGTAGAACATCATCATGTTCGGTTATCATTGTTACAAATATGTAAACATGAAAAATAAATGTAAATGTTAACTCTAAATGTGAAATGTAAATCTAAATGTTAAATTTATATCTAACTCTAAATGTTAAATCAGTAGCCAAGTGTAAAGCCAAATGTTTAGAAATTTTGCCAGGTAAGTGCCTGTCATTCATGAGGCCCCACCCACACCACCGACTGTGGCTCAGTGAGGGGGAACAGGGAGACATTCCGCTATTGCTCCAAACTGACAAACTCGAAAGAGCAGTAATGACTAGTGCACGGTGTGCACATCAGCCGAGGGAATGTGTGGATAACTGCCATCACGCAGTTTAACAGATGTAGATTTGTTGAGAGTAATGGCATGCATTATGTCAACTCACTTTTGCCAGTGATGAAGACACCGTGGATGCAGAAGACCGTATAGGGTGGGGTGTGCAGAGTGTGGGCGGGGCCTCGTGATTGACAGGCGCTGACTTAAGATTTAGATTTACATTTACATTTATTTTTCATGTTTACACATTTTAACAATGATATAGAACATGCTGTTTTACATGAATTTGTCTCAAATGAAAGAAAAGTGAGTTAAATGTTCAAAATATGTCTGCTATAAAACAGTGACCGAGTTTTTACATTCAACATGTCAAAGATAAAAAGAAAAATATACAATATACCTGAAGCAGAATGGAAAAACATTTTAACAATATACAATAAACTGATAATTAAAGTATGCAAATTAGTATGGTAGATTAAAAAAAAATTATGTGCAAAAAGATTTTACTGCAGCAGGTATGGAAACAAAAAAGCAGTGGAGGATTTTAACAGTCAACGAAATACTTACCAGGAAAAGTAAATAAACTGGATGCCCTTTGGAGCATCCAGTTAAGTGAACGCTGCCGCTGCTCACTTGGTAACTTTTTTTTAAGGTTGTATGGTTACCTATCCATACTGACCGTTGTTTTTTTATCACTAAACTGGACTTCTAACTGTCAGTCTTCGGTTCTTCTACTCCATCTGTGCTGCCATCGCTCCATATTTGTGTGACTACTAGCAAATGTCAGCCTACCTGCTCAGCTCACTGTTCGGCTCCACGTCATCGTCTCCTCACTGAGCTTCACCATGCTGGTCAGCAGGATCCATCTCTGCTCCATCTTCACTTGGATTTCCCCGTCGTTCCTTCATTTACCCGTGGAAGACCTCCTTCAGTACTCTGCAGCAGAGCTGCGCTGTCAGCTGTTTGGACCTCCACCTGCTTCGCTTCACCACCATCCTGACAGCGCCCTCCTGCTTTGCCGGAGATATGTCCACCGTGGGTCTCGCCGAGGTTTTCACGTCAGCACCTCCAAAGGGATTGCTTCCTTCTGGTCGTCACACTCGCCGCCCTCCCTGACGCACCGGGTGGTCTGTCAACCATGGTGCGTTAGCCAGGTTGGCTAGGATACCTGCTGCTCCTCTCAGATCCGACAACACCGCCATCGCCTTTGGTCTGCTGAACATCAGCTCCTTCTCCGGAAAAGGACATTTCATCCAGGACATCATTGCTGACCTTAAGCTTGACTTTCTTTGTCTCAATGAGACTTGGCAAATCCCTGGGGATTTCTCACAGCTCAATGATGCGACTCCTCTGGGGTTTGTTTACTTTTCCAAACCATGTGGGTCTGGTCGTGGAAGAGGTCTCGCGATACATCACCGCGAGAAGTGGAAGGTCTCGCCAATATCGGTACCTCCACTGACAACACTAGAATGCCTTGCCTGTAAAACATCTGGTCCCACACCCACAATCCTACCACTGTTTACCGCCGCCTCCAAGCCACGCAGTGACTTTTTAAATTAATTTTCAGCCCTCTTCACCCACCTCTCCACTCTCACTTCATGTAATTTTGTTGGGTAATTTTAACATACACATGGACAATACTGCTCTTTCTCTCACCAAAGACTTCGCATCATCCTTCGACAGTTTCAGCTTCCACCAATTCTCTAATTTTTCCTACACACGTGAAAGGCCACACTCTGGATTTAATCTGCTGCTCTGGAATCACCCCCACCAACTGCACTGCTGATGAACTACATATTACGTACCATTTTCTTCTGTCATTCAACATCACCCTCCGCCTCTCCATCACCAAGCTACCTCGTGTCATCTCTTTTCACAACATTAACTCATTCAGTGCCATTGACGTACTTTTACGTCAATTACGTTTTTTCATGGGGATTACTAGAATACACCCTGGCGGAGGTCCCTCATCAATATCTAAGCTGTAGGGTGTTGTAGTGACCAACTGTGCCCTGAAGGTGGCAGCAGCACACCTTTAGATGTGAGATTAGCCACTGATACTACTATTAGCTAAGGAGGAAGAAGCAGGAACGAAGGAGATTATGGCGCTATAAAGTGATATTGTGAAGTATCCAGCAGCTCACAGCTCCACATACTAACAGAACATGTGTGGACCTGAGTGGATTATTGATAATGTTGCGATTGTGAGATAAAACCATCAACTAACTGGGCCAAACGGTCAGCTCTGCGTGTGGGAGGAAGAGGAAGTTACGTCTCTGTGATTGATGGAAGGAGGAAGTCAGCAAAACATTCAACTGTGAGCCAGATAGTAGCACACGTTTTGATGAGAGATCGTCCGTGATGGACAGAGTTTAGAGGCAGAGGAAATGAGTTTACGAGACATAAAATGGCGCTACGAGAGTTTATGCTGAATTTCCCAGCAGCTCACTCTCGACCAGAGCATGTGTGGAACTCAGTCGAGTATTGAAGTGTGGCAATGCTGAGAGAAAATGATCAAAAAAGGAGCGAGCGGTGACACTCGGCATGTCCGGGAGGAGGAGGAAGTTGCGTGTGTGCAGACTGATGGGAGAGAAACTTGGAGGAATCTATTCAACTTTGACCCGGATAACAAAATAACAATGTTGCCATCAAAAGCCCAGTCCAATATTAGCCTGAAAACGAATATCGGATTCAAATTTTCGGATTTCCCGATTTTTTTTAATTTATTTTATTGTATTCAATTGTAGAATACTGTAGATAAAATGTTGAAGGTTAAAAATTATGTAACCAATTGGTTAATAATAAATGGTCAGTTTTTCCTCATACCTACTGTTGCTGCCTATTCTCTGTTTGAGTAACATCACTTGATCAAGCCTTTCTAACATCCCACACTACAAAATAAGTAATTATTATTTTTTATTAAAGAAAAGAGAGAGAAAGTGTATGATTCAATATCGGTATTGGCCGATATGCAAGTCTGCAATATTGGTATCATAATGTAAATTAAAAACTCGTTTATATATTATTTATTTAAAATTCCCCCCTGTCAGAAATCTCAAATCTCATTAAAAAATCCAAACCCTCTTCATGTCAGCTCGATCCCATCCCCACAGTCCTGGTCAAGTCCTGCCTCTTTTTTATGCTTCCCTTCATATCAGCCATCATGCACTCCTCCCAGTCCACTGGAATCGTCTCCACCCTCTTTAAATCTGCAGTCATCGCCCCCATTCTGAAAATACCTGATTCAGATATTCAGATTTCAATAACCTCAGCCCCATTCCCTACCTTCCCTTCATTTGAAAACTTTTAGAAAAAAATGTCACCACACCAACCTCACCCAAAACAGCCTCTATGAAAAATTTCCATCCCCTCCACAGCCCTGAAACTGCACTCCTTAAAATCACCAATGACCTCCTTATGGCTGCAGACTTCGGTTTAATCTCCATCCTCATCCTCCTTGATTTGAGTTTGGCCTTCAATACCATTTCTCATCCCATCCTCCTCAATAGACTCTCCTCTATTGGTGTCACTCACACCCCCTTCCACTTGTTCCACTCCTACCTCTCAGGCCACACTCAGTTCATCCAACTAAAAACTTTCACTTCCCAGCCCTCCCCCATCACTTCTGTTGTTCCCCTGCTCTCCTTCCACTCGGCAATATCTTCAGAAAACTCGACATTCATTTTCACTGCTTTGCGGATAACACCCAGCTCTATCTGTCCAGTAAACCTGACTTCACTCTCCCCCCCTCCTCCCTTACTCACTGCTTTTCAGAAAATAAAAACTGGTTCACCTCCAACTTCCTCCAACTTAAATCCAGTAAAACAGAACTCCTCCTCATTGGCACCAAATCCAACTTCTCCAAAACTAACTCTTTCTCCCTCACCATTGACAGCTCCACTGTGTCCCCCTCCCCTCAGGTCAAGAGTCTGGGTGTCATCCTCGACAGCTCCCTATCATGTCACTCCCACATCAATAACATAAACTGGTTTGCATACTTCCACCTACGCAACATAAACTGTCTCCGCCCCTCTCTCACTCAACTGTCATTCTGGTTCACAGACTCCTCACTTCCCGGATCGATTTTTGTAACTCACTCATTTTTGGTGTCCCTCACAAATCCCTCCTGTCCTCCAGCAGCTCCACTGGCTCCCCATGAAATTCAGAATTAACTTCAAAATCCTCCTGTACACTTTCAAGGCCATCCACAACCTCGCCCCCCAAACCTGTCTGACCTCTTTCATATTGTCACTCCCTCTCGCTCACTCAGGTCTTCTTCCTCCATCCACCTCATTGTACCCACCGCCCACCTCAGTACCATGGGGAGCAGAGCTTTTCACTCTGCTCCTAAACTCTGGAAGTCCATCCCCCGGATATCAGAAACATCAACTCTTTACCCCTCTTCAAATCCAGACTCAAAACCCATCTCTTCCCCTCTGTAAATTCTCATCCCTAATATTATACAGTTTTTAATGTTTTGCACTGTTATTATTCTGTTTTTATTGTAAAGTGTCATTGGGTGACCTGAAAGGTGCTTTTAAATAAAAAGAATTATTATTATATTGCACATGATAACAGTAGGGTGTGAAAAACAGTACCATGCAAATTAGAACAGTTTTTGTAAGTAAAGAATTATATTTTAGTTTCTAAATATATATATATATATATATATATATATATATATATATATATATATATATATACTGTATATATATATATAAATACGTGTGTGTCTGTGCAAACACTGAATACTGTTAGTGAATGTAACTGGTAACGGAATGACTCCAGACAATAATACTAATATATTTAAGCAATATCACACGGGAGGGAGTGCTGTTGTGCTGAAATATCAGCACGACCTTGAGTGTGATTTGCTTTTATACAACAGTTCTACAACCACATTTTATTAGTTAACAGTAATGAGTGACAAGAGATTATGTTTTGTTTGTTTATTTAATCATTTGGCTCCACCAACAAAAATAGTTCCACAAGTGGAGAGCATTTAATATGTAATATGAATGATCACAAAAAAAACATCAGATTTTTTTGGAAAAAAATTGAATTGGGCATGAAGACCTGCAGTGTGAATGTATTGACATTGTACTTCAGTGTTGTTTGCCCAAGATGCAATGGTAAATAAACGGTATTTAAATCAGCTGTACAGCGGAGTGATATGATCCATAAGAAGTTCCGATGCTGTTGTTACTGTTGCGTCTTCAATCAGTTTGGTGTATGAACGGAATTCAATGCTGAAGTGATTCGCATGCACAGAAGAGGTCCTTAGGTGACACATGAATCCACAGACACGTACGGAAGTAAATATGGAGCCGTAAAATGTAGGACTGTGTGTTGTGCTGAGAAATGTTCTTCCCAACAGAAGTCAGCACTTCATAACTATAAGAGAGCCAGACAGTTTATCGCTTTAGCCGTTTGCAGTGTGATGGCTGCTACATCTTTAGAACGACTTTTTGGATGCGGAGTCAGAGTCAACAGTGGTGGGATAGGGATGTCAGTGGCTTCAATTATGCAGAGTTTATTAAAAATCGAAATTGTGTTGATCAATAATTGGATTTGGGTTGCATTTGCTTGCAGTGTGATGGCGTGTGTGTTCTCCATTTTTGAACATTTTTTGTTGGCAAAGCCAAATTATTAAATAAACAAACAAATCATAATCTCTTGTCACTTTTGACTGTTAACTAATAAAATGCGTTTGTAGAGTTTTTTTAGGAAAGCAATATCGCAGTCATGCTGAAATATCAGCACTGGCAGTGGTGTGATTATCTACGACGACCAAATCACACCAGCACAACTTCGAGTGTGGTATTTCTTATATATGCCTTCAATACATCACTTTCATACCTTTTTACAAATTATGTTTTTGTCATTCAAAACATTTTCATTGTTTTAACATTATTAACAACACATATTTACTCTTTGTGAGATGAATCTGCTTTGTGTATATTTTTTCACATTTAATCTTTGTTGCAGTCTTTTAGGATGAAATGGATGAATGAAAGTACAAGACCAATTTTTCCTGTTTATTCTCTTCTAAGGAGGCGTTTGGGATTACCGAGTTAGCAGGGATGTCATGTGTTGTTGATGGAACAATACCTCCTAGTTCCGGGTTGTCCAGTTCTAGTGCTTTGGTTTGCTGTGCAGGCCTCGTTACATTGGAAGCAAATCAGAAGTATATGACTAAGGTAAACCTGTCTGTGAACTGAAATAGTCATAAATGTTTGAAAATATTTAGGTTAATCCAGAGACATCCAGTATGTTTGGAATTTACAAAAGTGAGTCAAATGTTTTCATCATGGTTTTTTCTCTCAAGGTTGCTATTGCTGAAATTTGTGCCAAATGTGAACTCTACATTGGGACCGAGGGTGGAGGCATGGATCAGTCTATTTGCTTCTTGGCAGAGGCAGGAACTGTATGTAGCATTTCCTTCATAAACTGTACCGAGCCTCAACCTACTGTGATAAGAAGAGTAAATGCACAATTATATTTTTTTGACAATTATATAGTTGATATTCATGTACGTTTTATTTATTTAACTTATATTTCTCTGGGAGCACCTCTTTGAAGGGCTATTTTTCAAATGTGTCCTGGCAAACGCAAACAAATCTTATAATTTTGATTTAAGTTGCTAACTGTTTGCAAGGAATACCTAACTACCACAGTCAATTAAAAATGTACAATGAGCCTGGGAACACACAGAAAGCCCACACATTTTAAGGTGTGACGTTCACATCAAATCAAACTTTATTTGGATGGAATTATTATGCAGTCAAGTGCATTGTAAAAAAAAAACCTTTATATTTAAAATATGGATTTCAAGTTTACAAATCAACAGTATCTACCACAAACTTAAGCTGCTTTATTAACTTGGAAAATAGCTGAGCTGTAGTTAGTCATTTATGTTAATTATATTTACCATTCAAATAGCCCTATTTATACAAAAGTAATTTCTTGCAACTGAACAAGGAAGACCATCTCGTTAAACTTTAAATACGGATTATAAACACTCTACTTATCTGAGCTAATACAACTAAACAAACTATATGAACTACATATTCAATGACTTTTTAGCCAAATGTAAAATTGTGCAGCAAGATAATGTTAAGATATTCAGTTATCTATAGATGATTCTATTAAATATATGCCTGTCCATTGATAGAAATTGTCTTTCAGGCGAAGCTGATCGAGTTTCAGCCCCTTCGAGCTTTGGACGTGAAGCTCCCAAATGGAGCTGTGTTTGTAATTTCAAACTGCTGCCTGGAGATGAACAAAGCTGCTTCTTCTTACTTCAACATCCGAGTCGTGGAGTGCCGGATCGCCACTAAGGTGCAGTCATCCCACTGGGAGATTCTCAGGCTGTTTTATGCAGCTGTGTTTTACCTGACTGTGTGAATAAATTACAGTGCATACGGAAAGTATTCACAGCGCTTCGCTTTTCCCACATTTCATCATGTTGCAGCCTTATTCCAAAAGGGATTAAATTCACTTTTTTCCTCAAAATTCTATACATAATATCCCATAATGACAACTTAAAAACGTTTGAGATTTTTGGCAAATTTATTAAAAATAAAAAACGAAGAAATTACTTGTACATAAGTATTCACAGCCTTTGAGATCAAGCTCAAAATTGAGCTGAGGTGCATTCTGTTTCCACTGATCATCCTTGAGATGTTTCTGCAGCCTAATTGGAGTCCACCTGTGGTAAATTCAGTTGATTGGACATGATTTGGAAAGGCACACACCTGTCTATATAAGGTCCCACAGTTAACAGTGTATGTCAGACCACAAAACAAGCATGAAGTCGAAGGAATTGTCTATAGACCTCCGAGACAGGTGTTACGGCTGAATTTACGGTTGACCTCATTTGGAGACATGATTTATTGCTCTGGTTGAATGATGGAGTCCAGGAGAAGCATTGATGATTTTATATAAAAAAAGTTTATTCTAAACTAAGAAAAAAGGTACAAGATGGAACAAAAGAAGTGACCGTCCCGGCCGGAGGTCCGAAGGAAGTGCCGCGCCCTCTAACAGTTTCAGCTTAAGGTTTTATACAGATAAGAAAAGGTCCCAACAGTGAGAGACAAAAGGGAGGGAGTCAGATGCCCATAGTGGAAATGTTGGAGGATGATGAAGATGTTATGAGAAGGTTCGGCTCCAGTCTTTATCTGTCTTGATAAGTGTGTGCGTCAGTGTATGTCTGCATGTGAGCAGAGATTCTGGCCTTGGCTCTGTGCACTGAGTACGCTCTGTACTGTTTAATCATGATTCAGCTGTTCAAAAGTGTAAAGAGTAATGGAGTCGTCATGTATTAAAACATGACAAATTGTACACATGAACATACATTTGACGATATGATGATGAATATAATAATTGACCATAACACAGGATTGTCTCAAGGCACAGGTCTGGGGAAGGATACAGAAATATTTCTGCTGCTTTAAAGGTACCAATGAGCACAGTGACCTCCATCATCTGTAAATGGAAGAAGTTTAGAAACACCAGGACTCTTCCTGGAGCTGGCCATCCCTCTAAACCAGGGGTGTCAAGCTCATTTTCACCGAGGGCCACATCAGCATAATGGCTGTCCTCAAAGGGCCAGATGTAACTTATAAATGTAACAAAATGTAACCGAATGTAAGGTAAAATAAATGTAACTACTCCTTAATGTTAAATAAATGTAACTACTCCTTAATGTTAAATAACTCTGAATTTATTACTTATTCAAGTTACAAGCATTACAGTTGCACAGAAAATATATGTTTGCTTGTTGCTCTGTTAAAACATAAATCCTTTTAATTTGTCAGGTTATGAAACCCAGATAACTCAAGGATCAAACTATCCAAGTGAATAAAAAAAATAACATCAAACACAAGTTATGACATTCACTTTATTCAAAACGTTTTTGTCAAAGTTAAAATGGGCTTAATTACTGCAAAATCAAAAATTGTGAGCTGCTAAGAACATGTATGAAAGATGTAGCATTTTACAAAAAAAAAAGAGGCTGCACACAGCCTTGCATCCAACTGATGGTTTGATTACAATAATGTGTCTGCATACATACATAAAAAACTGCAAACACCAAATAATTGCAACAGCAGCTACACATATAAATAATATGGAATCAACTAAAAAATAACAAAATAAAGGTTGACTCAGTTCACAACTATATTGGTCAAGTTTTTAGGTTAGTTTTTGATGAGGAGATGCTGCCTGTCCTTGAACACACCAGGTGGATCCACTCTCTACCATCCATTGATCATGTTCTGAAAATAAACACAAAACAAAATGCAAGCACAATCATTAAATTGCACACAGTTTAACTATTCTTCTTCTTGGTTGAAATACATTTTATTATATTCCAATTAAGTTTTTTTTTTTTTGTTTTTTTTTTTAAACGCTTACCTCTGTGTTTTCTGACCAGATGTCTGACACCGTTTTCCCGTTACCAGTGTTTCAATGTCTGGTTTTAGATCCTGTGCTGAGGCAATCCGTAGAACAGCATGGAGTTTTGTCATCAGTGAGGTGTGATTTGTGCTTGTTTTTGTTCAGATTCATTATTGAAAAGATCTGTTCGCACAGATAGGTGCTCCCAAACATGGACAGAACACGGGCAGCATGAAGTTGAAGCTGCGGCATCAGCCAGGGGGCAGCAGACGGTAAAAGTCTTGGATTGCAGCATCCTGGAACTTTGCTCTCAGGCCACTGTCGCTTTGAAGCTCAATTAACTCCATCTGAAGGTGTTGGGGTGCAGTGCAGACGTCGGTGGTGAAAGGATTGGCAAAGATGGCAAAGCCAGGCTGCTGTGCTCTGAAGTCAGAGAAGCGCAGATCAAACTCAGTCTTTAACCTGCTCAGTTTGGGAGACCAACTGAGCACATGAAAATGTCCCGGGAAATGAGGCTGACATGCTCTGACAGACAGGAAAGTGGGCAAGATTGTCCTGTTTCACTTGGCACATCCATAGGTCAAGTTTACGCTGAAAAGCCGTGATCGTGTCGGACATCTGCGTGATGACTTGTTTGCTTCCCTGCAGCTTCTGATTCAGTTGGGCGAGATGCTCGGTTATGTCACACAACACAGCAAAGTCACACAGCCACTTTGGTTCTGACAGTTCAGACAAGGGTTTTCCTTTACTCTGCATAAAAACAGCAATGTCTTCCCTGAGCTCAAAAAATCTTTTGAGGACTTTGCTCCTACTCAGCCACCGCACTTCTGTATGGTACGGCACATCCCCGTGCTCCGAGCCCATCTACTGTAAAAACAGCTGGAACTGACGGTGATTCAGGCCACGCGCCCGAATGAAGTTCACTGTTTTCATGACCGTGGTCTGTCATTCATCCCCAGCACCTTCCCACACAAAGCTTCTTGATGGATAATGCAATGATGCGTTATCAGAGGCATTTTACAGTTCATTTTTTGCATTTTCCCCTTCATTAGTCCAACCAAGCCCACTTTTCCTCCACACATTGCCGGTGCACCGTCTGTAGTTAATCCCACCAAGTTTTCCCAGGGCAATGCATTTTTACTTATGGACTTCACCACCACATCAAAAATGTCCTGTCCCGTCGTGGTCCCATGCATTGCAGCTACTGTACATCCAACAGCTCCTCAGTGACAGAGAGATCCAACTTCACGCCTCTAATAAAAATTGATAACTGCGCTGTATCCGTGTTATCTGTGCTTTCATCAACAGCTAATGAAAAAGCTGTGTAGCTGCGTGTCTCCTCAGCCAGCTGTGTTGCAAGGTTTTATGCTAGTTCCGTAACTCGGTCCGCGATAGTGTTTCTTGATAAACTGACATTTTTAAAAGTCTGTATCTGGTCGGGACACACCTGCTCACAGACCTTCAGCATGCACTGCTTCAAAAACGCTCCCTCTGAAAAAGACTTGGAAGCTTGGGCGATTTCTTCAGCCACAATAAAGCTAGCTTTCACTGCCGCATTGTTTTTGGCTGTGGATTTTGTGAATACACTCTGCTGCGACCACAGTTTGCCTTTTAATTCTTGGGCAAGTTGTTGCTTTTCTTGAAGGCTAGCTTTGGTGAACTTAGCTCCGTGTTTGGTGTCAAAATGCCGGCGTAGATTGTACTCTTTGACAACCAACACCGCCTCGTAACACAAAAGACATACTGGTCTTTCTCCTTGAAGCACAAACAAGTATTCGCCTTCCCATCTTTCTTGAAACAGTCTTCTATCTCCATCGCCATGGGCGACCGTGGCTCAGGTGGTAGTGGGCCGTCTTCTGATCGAGAGGTTGGGGGTTCGATCCCAGTACCTGACTATGTGTCGAAGTGTCCTTGGGCAAGACACTGAACCCTAAGTTGCTCCCAGTGGTCGACTAGCGCCTTGCATGGCAGTCCTGTCCCACTGGTGTGTGAATGTGAGAGTGATTGGGTGAATGAGCTGATATGTAAAGCGCTTTGAGACTGCTTCAGTGTGGTGATAAAGCGCTATATAAAATCAAGTCCATTTACCATTTACCATCAACTTTTCTCTTCCTGGACATTTTGGATTCATTATTTAACTCTCAATTCCACTTGTTGGCATTGACGTGAAAACACTGCCGTGTAGTGGCGGGGAGCCGTGACCGCGCGGGTATCACAGTCGACAGGCATTGTGGGAAATGTAGTTTTTGGTCAAAGCACGCTTTTGACCTATTTTTTTAGACACTCAGACCTTTTATGCTCTCGCGGGCCACATAAAATGACGTGGCGGGCCACATTTGGCCCGCGGGCCTTGAGTTTGACACATATGCTTTAAACTGATCGGGGAAGAAGGGCTTTAGTAAGAGAGGTGACTAACAACCAGATGGTCACTCTGACAGAGCTCCAGGGTTCCTCTGTGGAGAGAGGAGAACCTTCCAGCAGGATGACCATTGCTGCAGCACTCCACCAATCAGGCCTGCATGGTAGAGTGGCCAGACGGAAGCCACTCCTTAGTAAAAGGCACATGGTAGACCGCCTGGAGTTTTCGAAAAGGGACCTGAAAGACTCTCAGACCATGAGAAACAAAATTCTCTGGTCTGATGAGACAAAGATTGAACTCTTTGGCGTGAATGCCAAGCGTTATGTTTGGTGGACACCAGGCACCGCTCATTACCTGGCCAATACCATCCCTACAGTGAAGCATGGTGGTGGCAGCATCATGCTGTGGGGATGTTTTTCAGCAGCAGGAACCGGTAGACTAGTCAAGATTGAGGGAAAAATGAATGCAGTAATGTATAGAAACATCCTGGAAGAAAACCTGGTTCAGAGTGCTCTTGACCTCAGACTGGGGTGATGGTTTATCTTTCAACAGGACAACGACCCTAAGCACACAGCCAAGATATCGAAGGAGTGGCTTCAGGACAACTCTGTGAATGTCCTAGAGTGACCCAGCCAGAGCCCAGACTTGAATCCCATTGAACATCTCTGGAGGGATCTGAAAATGGCTGTCCACTGATGCTCCCCATCCAACCTGATGGAGCTCGAGAGGTTCTGTAAAGAGGAATGGGCCAAAGTGGCCACATATGGATGTGCCAAGCCTGTGGCTTCATATTCCAAAAGACTTGAGGCCGTAATTGCTGCGAAAGGTGCCACAACAAAGTACTGAGCAAAGGCTGTGAGTACTTATGTACATGTTATATATTCATTCTTTATTTCTAATAAATTTGCAAACATTTAATAATGTTTTTCATGTTGTCATTATGGGGTATAGTGTGTAGAATTTTGAGGAAAAATAATGAATTGAATCCCTTTTGGAATAAGGCTGTAACATAGTGAAATGTGGGAAAAGCGAAGCGCTGTGAATACTTTCCGTATTCACTGTACATTTATACATACATTGTGCCTGAAGTTGTCTGACATACAGTAGATCGATTCACATGGTTCTGAGCTGCTCTGAGTTCAAGACGCATCGTTGATCCTGAATTACAAGTTGTGACCCAAGATGGAAAAAATTATAAAATTCCCTGTTTTATTTTTTTTTTAAATCATAATTCAGATGTATTTATTTATAACCTCTATTTATACAGGTTCTCATTTTCTTCAATTAATTATTTAAAGCTGAGAAAATAAAGAATTTAACAGTTAACAAATTTAGATTTGTGTCTACCCAAAATAACTTCAGTAGTAATGCTTGAGAAGGAAATATACATTTTTGATTTGCATCAGCCAAAATGTGTTATTTAGGGATCCAGGTTAAACTTTAATTTTTATCCTGAAGCTTTAAAATAAAAAAAACTCAATTATAATTTTAAAAGTATTATTTAGTGAAAGTACATAAAATAATGACGTCATCAATATAGATGTACCGTTATTCTGACATTGTGCTTTAACAAATGAAGCAGAAAATAACTTCCCACTTATTGTTGGCAGTGTAAGTAGTGAGTAGTGTGCGTCTGCTGCATGATTAAAATCTCTAAAATAAAACTCCGTCAAATTTTTGATTTCCTGTCAGAACTTGTCTATTCAATATACATAATAAAATACACCTACTGGTGATAGTTGAACCCGTCATCATGGGGTGTTTTAGGTCTCCCCATTTTGTGTCCAAGTGGCGCATTGCGTGTTCCTTTTATCCAGGGCGCTTTAGTGTTGGCTTTTTCACAATCAGACTCACAAATCAATCAATCTTTATTTGTATAGCGCCAAATCATAACCAATGGTATCTCAAGACACTTTACAGTAGAGCAGTCTTAAGGACGGACTCTTCATTTTATGGATACACACATATGCATATATACGTATATACACATACATATGTATCCCACACCCAACATGAATTCATCGTGGCGGCAAGGAAAACCTTCTGTTAAGCAGCAGGAACCTTGCTGTTGTCGACACAGTATCGGTTCCCTTTTTTACAGCACTTTAGTACAACATAATTTATATTGGTGATTTTAACACTCTTTCAAAAGTGTATCGTTATTCTCTACTATGATTTTCTTTGGGACAATCCGATTATGATACAGGTATTTAACTAACACTTTAAAGGAAAACCTTTAATGTTAAGCATAATATTGCCTTTAATTATTTGTCACCTCTGTTTAATATGTTTGATATTGCATGGATTTGTTAGTAGTAAACATTGAACTTAAAAACCCAAGCACATGCATTTTGTGTTTAAGGTGTTTATTGTGAACTGTCTTTATGAATCCAGATGTTGGCCAAAGCGCGAGGTCTGGACTTCAGCAGGTTTTTAAAACTGGCTCAGGTTCAGACTGAGCTGAAGGCTTCTCTGAAGGAGATGCTGCTCCTGGTGGAGGAGATGTTGCATGTCGAGCCATACAGCAGAGAAGAGATATGCAAAGTGCTTGGCATCACTATGGAGCAGTTTTCAGCAGACCTGCTGAGTGATAACACACAGCACTGTGAGTAAAAGGACTTAAGAACTTTATCCTGCAGATACTAGCAATTTACATCATTTTCTATTTAACAATAGCACATATTAGATCAGATTATTTAAATGTGATGGTTCTGTTACAAATGCTCCTATTATCAACCATGAAAGTACCTCATTAACACGTTATGAAAACGAATACACCAATTTGATCTAGTCTATGAATGCAAATAATAAATGGCTTGGATTTATATAGCTCTTTTTTCAAGGAGACTCAAAGTGCATACAGAAACCATTATTCATTCACACCAGCCACTCACATCAGTCATACCGGCAGTGGTAAGCTACAATGTAGCCACAGCTGCCCTGGGACATACTGACAGAAGCGTGGCTGCCATTTCGCGCCTTCAGCCCCTCTGACCACCAACATTCATGCACAATTCATACGAGGCAATGTGGGTGCCTTGCCCAAGGACAAAAACCCTTGCCCAAAGACACAACTAGAAATACTTGGATAGAGCTGGATGACCCACTCTACCACTGAGCCATGGTCGCCCATCACATTTCATTTTTTTACCGGCACTCATCTGCAAAGTATTTTATGTATTAATACATTATAATTATTTTTTTAATGTCATTTATGTACTAAGAACAAGAATGTATTATGACTTTTTGTCCATTCTTACTAAAAATGTGTCATTTTTACCCATGCCTTGTTGATTACAACAATCTAAGGTGATCACTCTCCTCACACACACACTAACAATGTTTTGTCCCACCTCTCAGTGACGCAGTTTAAGCTTCATCAGCGAGCCAAGCATGTGTATGGTGAAGCTGCTCGGGTTCTGCACTTCAAGAGTGTTTGTGACTCCGAGCCGGCTGATTCCATCCAGCTCCTGGGAGAGCTGATGAACCAGAGTCATATCAGTTGCAGAGATCTGTATGAGTGCAGCTGCCCTCAACTGGACCAACTGGTGGAAATCTGTCTGTGAGCGCAGCCAAGGCTCAATTATTTTACTGATTTGCACTGTATCATTAGTTCTAATGGTTTAGGCTTCATTGAGTAGAATTGAATTAAATACATTGAATAAAATGGAATTACTTTAGATCAAAAAGTAATTGAGTTTCGTTCAATTTATATCCGTCAAGTTGAATCAAATACATTACAGTAAAAATTTAATTAAATTAGGTTAAAGGAGCAGTCTGCAACTCTTATAAAAGTGACTTTTTGTCATTTACTAAAGCTGTCACTATGTAAGGACAGCTTTACATCAAACTAGTTGTTTGTGTGAAAAAAAAAACAGGCTCATTTAGTCCCCCTTGCTGCTCCTGCAGCCTTTGGCAGATTGCCAGAAAGCACCGCGACCGAGCAAAAAGATCCAATAAGAGCCAGAATTGTGTTTGATGGGCTGTCTGACAGCTGTTGCTCACAAGTCCCGCCCCTTTCCCGGAGCTAGAGCGCCATCTTTTTTTTTTTTACAGTGTATGGTCTGGAGGAGTAGAAGATGGAATTGGTGACTTTTGTGCTTGAAAGGTAATTACTGCTGCTTGATTTACATTATGTTTGATTTGTAATTATTACACTACAAATCTGTGCTGCATGTGTTCATGTGCACGCAGCAGCCTCCGTGTGGCTGCTGTCAGTGACAGAGTTGTTGCTGAGGTTTTGAAGCGCTGCAATAATATGCTTTTAACAGAGCATGTTATATTACAGTAATGTTGTTGTCGGACTAACGTTAGCTTGTTTGCTCCTCTGAGGAAGCAGAACGAAAGTTTGGAGGCAGGCAAGAGAGCAGCAGGTGGGAGGGGGAGAGAGGGATCTGAGAGTTGCAGATTGCACCTTTAAACTATGTGCACTTTATTAAAACCATGTCAACTATTAGTAAAACAATGTAAACATTTTGGCACGAAAGTCTTTGTGTTAGGTTCATGGATTGTTTTCTTCAGAAAAGCTCCATTTTTTGAGTGTTGCGGCTTTGGCGCTAAAATGGTTAAATTACAATATAGTGCCAAATATGTCCACATCATGAAATTAAAGACTAACTTCACATAGATGCTACCTCTGAGCCTGGCTCTGCTAGAGTGAAAGAGAGAGGGAGTTTTTTTTCTCACCACTGTAGCTGACGCAGGTTCACGTGGTTTTGTTGGGATTTTATTTTTTCTTAAGAATTTTATGTTTTGATAGTGCTTCAAGATGACTATTGTTGTAATTAACGCTATATAAATAAAGTTGAATTGAATTCATACAAAGATCCGTGAGAAAAAAAGTGGCGCCCAAGCAAGCAAACAAAGCCTGAGATGGAGTGGGATTTAAACTGCCACCCCTTAAATTCAAAAATGTAAATTGTAAAATCTGTGTTGTCAGAATGCATATTGAAATTAAGAATAAATGAAAACATAAAATATGTTAGCATTAAAAAAAATATCCATCTGTCATTCTTCCCTCCTCCATTCATGATCTCCCTAAATGGATGACAGGCAGAATATGAGCTCACAGTTTAGATCATTTGTTCTGTCTCCTTTTTGCAGGAAATCCGGCGCTGTGGGTTCAAGGCTGACTGGGGCAGGTTGGGGAGGCTGTGCCGTTTCCATGGTTCCCAGGGAGAGGGTGGAGTATTTCCTTCAAGCTGTCAGAGATGCCTACTACCTCTGCGATCCACTCAGGGCAGCTATGGAGAAACAAAGTCTGTTTGTTTCAAAGCCGGTTGGTGGAGCTGCAGTTCTACTAGAGCATTGAAATGCTATATTTTCTCATGTCTTTGAAGCTGAATTTCCTATTCCCAAAAACTCAGAACTTTGGTGCTTTGTTGGGCCTCTTCACTCTTTTCATAATGCTAAAATAAAGAGCCAAAATGTCACATACGCATTGGGTCCCTTGTTCTACTTTATTAACAATGAAAAGTGCAGACCCTTTCATTTGGGAATCAAGGTCCAATGGTTTGGAGGAAGACTGGTGAGGAACAGAACATTGCACCCCAAATCATGACTGACAGTGGATATTTCACACTGGACCTCAGGCAGCTTGGGTTCTGTTCCTCACCTGTCTTCCTCCAAACCCTTGGACCTTGATTACCGAAAGAAAGGCACACTTTCATCAGAAAAGAGGACCTTGGACCACTGGCCAACAGTCCAGTCCTCCTCCTCCTTTTTTTTTCTGCAAAAACTGAGAAGTAAATGGTGATTTTTTTCACAGTATTAAATTTTTTTTAATTCCTGTTTTCGTGGGTTTTATGAGCTGGAAGCCCAAATTATGTAAAAATAAACAAATAAATACTTGAAATCATTTAAATTGTGGGCCCTAAATCTATAATCTATGAACATTTTTCTTTTTGAATGGAATTACGGAAATTAAACAACTTTTCCATGATATTCTATTTTTTTGGAAAGGGTTTGTATTGGAGGTTTCCAATTTGTCTTTTTTGAGGGTTTCCTTGTGAGTCACATCTTGCGAGAAGAAAAACCTTTGTTATTCACAATCGGACTTAGTGAGTCAATAAGTATTTCATGATATACAGTACATATTTAAGAGACTCTACATAGTTTTGTACTTACAATAAGAATAATGGAATTAAATTTGGATTTGTGGATATGAAGTTGTATAAAAAAGGTGGATAAATGATAATTTGCTACCTGAGCATCCAAAAAGTTAAAAACTTAAAGGTTTCACGCTTTAAAAATATTTAGAGGTAAACAATATGTAAATAAAAGGAGGGGATACTTTTCATTTGAAGAAAAAACAGAAAAGGTTGGGAAATATTGTTTCAATATACAAAAAGAACAGTCAACCTCAGTAAATCTTAAAATATAAGTAACAGTTGAATGATTGTTATTTAATAATGTATGCCTTGTTTTAGTTTTGGCACAACATTTAACAGCATTAGTTGAATGCACTTTAAGCTATACGTCTAAAGCTGAATAGTAAATATACTTGTTACGCATTTTAGTCTTTGGAGACATTGATAAACTTTTAGCCTTCAAATAAACGTGATATTCCTTTGAATGTGGGCTTTGCCATTTTTGAGATTTCAGCCAATTAACTTTCACATATGTTGAGTCACAACAGGTGAGGGTTTCTCTTCATATTTCCATTCCCATAGAATGTCTATGTGAAAAAGCATTTCAATCCAATGTTTTAGCGCTTAGTTACATGTCATCCAGTTCCTTGAATGTTATTGATAAGACCAGAAATAATGATTTTGACGTTGCACTTCAAAGACTTTGATTCTTTTGATGCCACTATCTGTCTACAGACTAGACATCCACACATGCCATTCAGCTAAGGAAGGAAGACCCCCTAGACTGGGTATGTCTGAGCAATGATCCTTCCTTTAACCTAAGTTATAAAACTAGTTTGGAGCACTTCTGGTAATCTACATCACAATTTGTCAAATATGATCTCAACCAGCATGTGTTTACTGTACGTGCTTTGTTATTGCATATGTAGCTTCTCAATCGCCTCTCATTCATAATAACATTTTTGTATAAGTCTTTCAGTTGAGCTGTCGTTGGAATCTGAGTATCCCTTAAATGGAAAAAGGCAAACATTTTTTCAATAGACGGAGAATTCCAAAATAAAATTGTGCTGATATCGAGACAGACCACAATGTAGGTTGGTCATTTGGCCACAACCTGGGAAGGTTTACACGCCTGCAAATCGTACGCAGGAGGCGGGCACAGTCTTCTACCCTTCACCAGACACTTTAATGGCACACGTCACAACTCTAGCTCGAGGCAAAATAAGGAAATGCTATTGGATATTTAGAGTTGGAGGTTACCCTCTGTGAGAAAATAATGCCTGGCAGTGGGATTTTGGTCATATCGAACTCGACCTGACCAACGACTTAAGTCCCGGGGGTTTTGGGGATGAATATCAACATTTTTACATATGTATAAACATAATAAATATGTTTTCAATGTGTCCTATCTGGATGTGGTGGTTTTTAATTACCCCTTTTTTGAAGAAAGTTAAATAAAAAATTCAAAGCAATACATACTGTATACAATACATATTAACACGTTTTTAACCAAATTAATGTTGGCCTTAACTACGTCAAAAAAGCAGGTAAACTGGCTTCTATAGTGAGCAATACAGAAAGAACACTAAATTGAGAACAGTTACAAAAGAAAGTTCAGTTCAATGTGTCGGGATACAGAACAATCTAAATGATGACATCAATTATTAGGCTCCCTTAAATACACAGACAACTTGACTCAAAGAAATTAACAAAATAACAAAAACACTGAAAATAACTTCAAAAACACTTGAAAAACAAGGAAATACCAAATACACAGAAAATGACTCCAAAAACACACAAAGTAACAACAAAAACAGAAAATAACACCAAAATCACTTGAAAAACAAGGAAATACCACATAAACAGACAAAAGGACTCACAATTAAAGAAAATTCAAAGCAATACACACTGTGTACAATACATAACACATTTTTAACCAAATTATTGTTGGCCTTAAATATGTCAAAGCAGGTAAGCTAGCTTTTACACAATTACGAATTTAAGTTAAGGAAAGAAAAACTATTTAGGGAACTACATAAACATATATTGTATATACACATACATATGACAGTGTACTGTATAAATATTTTGAATCAATGCAGTTATTGACGACAAATTACCGAAAATCCCAGTTATGTCGAATTGCCCGCCAAAACTCAGGCTGTGTTCGAAATGGCGCACTACGCACTATTCCTATTTAGTGCGTAGTGGTCCCACTTCGATAGTATATGATCTGAGTCATACGAATAAATAAAACAGTGTATCTGTAAGGAACGTACATTAACTATCGTTATGTGTGTTTCTTTAGCACTCGTGTGGCCTGCTTTGATAATGATATTGTAGCGTCCCACAGAACGCTGGAAAGGACGACAACCTTCTTGCTTGTTAGTCGCTTTTCTCTCGTACAGAACTGCGGTTACTGTCGGCCGTAACCACGCCAAAAAACAACAAAAAAGGGTCAAGGCTTATCAGGCCCCTGCTCATTCCTTTACCTCCCAGCTCTCACTTCCACACACGGGGCTCACCTCCTCTCTGACCCGCCCCCTCATTCACTCACAGCCACTCACATCCCAGCTCTCCCCAAAGGTGCATTCAAAGAACACGCAATAATCGGAACCATTAACATTAGAACAACAACACTACAACAACTATAAAACACTGCAGGGATGTTACAATATAGAAGTATCATAGCTTATAGCTGCATAACAATACTGAACATGAGTTTTGTTTTCCAAATGGACTGATGAGGACACCAGCAACTTCATTAAATGGCGGTCCGACAACGACGACCTTTTTATGGGTCGTCGAAAGGTGGTTCTGAAAGGTTTACAAGTAAGAAAGTCACGTCGTACATTGTGGTTATTGTTTTGACGTAACGTTGAGTGTAACATCACAGTTTACTCTCCAGAGACTAGCTTTGTGATTGTTGCACTGATTTTAATTATTTGCTGCTGCTACGTTTGAAATATACATTACTCATTTGTGTTTATGTAGCTTTATTTGATTTGTACTGTAGTTTAGACAAGTGATTTAGAATATAATTTGCTTTTCACGTATGCTTTGGAAAGTTAGCTACTGCTGATAAACAAGAAGTGTTGATTCATAAGTTGACATTGTTTTGTGATTACAGTTGATTTACCTTTGATGGGATTTTATTGAGTGGTAAACTTAAATATTTCATTGTTTTAAATGTGCCTCACCTGTAGTATCATCATTAATAATGTTGTGATTGTCAATTTAACTAAGCAAATCATACAAGAGGTCTAGCTGTTATTTGGCACAACAGCCAGTGTGATTTCAGTTAACAGTATTAACAACAGTTGACTTTTTTTAATCATTTATAACACAAACATTTCATCTCTGAAAGTTGATTTGTGCTGATGTTTCTCTATATCAACACTTGTGAAATTTGTTTTTGTAATCAAATTACTTTGTCGGAACTTACTGTTGTATAATAATATATACAATATCCCAAACATACATCAAGACACAATTACAATTATAAGCTTTATCAATATTGTGTGATGGTATAACAGGAGCAAACATTCTGAAATTAGTAAACTGTTTACAGAGAATGTGAGAAATATTAATGGGAACAAACTTATCAATATTTAATCAATCATGTTCCTCCACAACAGGGCCAATGTCGGTTGGGGCAGACACTGCAGCAGCAGGGCGGTCCCCGAGTCTGTCTCCAGACTGCTGGACTTGGACAGGAGCCTCCAAGTCCTCTCCATCATCATCCTCCACAACCTCTGCCTCTAAAATGTCACCATTTCTGATGCAGGGGTTGTAGAGGAAAAAGCAGGCAACAATTTCCTCTGGTACAAACTTTACTTTCACCTCCAGGGCCTTTAGAAAGATGGAGCGCCACCTCGTCTTCGGGACACCAAATGCCCTCTCCACCACACATTTGGGCCTAGACAGCATGGCATTGTACCTAGCCGCCACAGCATTCCAGAGTGGCTCACGGAATGGGGTAAGCAGATTTAGCGACTAGGACAGGCATGGATATCCATCGTCGCCAACCTGAGGGTGGGTACTGCTGGTGGATGGAAAAAGGGCTGCTTTTAAGCACCATAGCATCATGGACACTTCCAGGAAATACCATAACGGCATCCAAGAAGTAATCCCTGTGATCACAGATGGCCTGAATGGAAAAGTTTCCTGTTGTAGTAATTGCCAGGACACCTTCCAGGTGGCACAATTCATACATGGCACTCATCAGTGCTCCCAGCTACCTCTTAAACGCTGGGGAACCCGAAAGCCATTGAAAACCAGCCCCAATTTCCTGCAGCTCTGCGTTGTTGGGGAAGCAGATGATCCTGCGGAAAATGGCCTGGATAGCTTTACTGGTTCTGTGTACAATATCATGACATGTACTGCAGGGAATGTTAAATGCCTCTGACACAACCTGGTAGGATGTGGCGCTTGCCAGCCAATACAAAAAAAAAAATAACAGGCCCGTCCCCACCCATGGTAAGTGTCTCCCAGGACCTGAATGTGGTTATCCAGGGTTGGTCTGGACAACCTGAAATCCTTCCTGAGATCACATCCCTCAAAATACAGGCACATGATGATTTATTGTGGTTATGGTCCTCGCACACCAGCTAAAATAAATGAATAAAAACTATTTATTGGTAATGCATTGGAAATGTTATATTTTGCTCTGTAATTAAAATGTGGTGATGTGACACAATACAAAAATGTACTTACTTCTGCAGGGTAACCAAAATGTAAGTTCACATTAACTATGAACCGGAGGCGAAGGATGACTCGTCCTCGGCATCAACAGGGAAGATCTCTGATGTGTGTGCACATCTGGACTCAGAAGCAGGAACAGAAGCAACATATGTATTTAGCTATTTAACCAAAGATGTGGTGGTACAGAGACAAACACAGAGGAGCACTGTACACCCCAATGTTCAAAGTCATTAAATTAAGTAGTTTATACTGTAAGTTAGAAAATGTTTTAGCTTAATTATGCCAAGTTGGGGTATTATATTCGTCCTTTGAGGGTCTTTATCTGATAACTTTTATAAATGGAATTGTGTTTATAAGTATAACTTAAAAACGACACAACTTAATAGCATTACGTAATCACATTCTAAGAATGATAAAGTCCTCTTATTTCAAATGGAGATTTAAAAATAAACTTAATTCATATAGCACGTTAAATTGACGTATCAAAACGTTGGATACCTACGGATAGTCAGTTGACTCGAGCGGTGGTACTGTGGGGAAATCCAAGAGGCGGAAGTCGTAAGACAAAGCAGGGGTCGATAACGGGGAATCGGTCAAATAGAGCTCATCTGAAGAGCGAAAGTCGGGAGAAAATCACTGGAATGCTGGTCATGACGAAACGCTGACAATCTGGCATAGAGGACCTTTATAAAGCAGAGGCTGATGAGATGTGACACAGGTGTGGGATGCTGATGTGATGTGTAACAGTTGTGGATGGTGAGCACGTGATAAAGCAGGGGTCACAATAACATCAGCCATGACACTTTGTACTACTTAGTTCTATATATTAGAATTATATATACAAGTCGAAACAAAAAGGCACCATGTACAGGTTTATACATTGTCGATAAGTGACCAAGGGAATGTAATAATTAATCCTGGGACCGGCTTCAAGTTAAAAAGAAAACATCCCCTTTTCAAAACAAAAGATCTATTCCTGCGTTCCATTCGTTTTTAACGCGCAAGTAAATAGGGCACTTGTTTTGGAGTTAACCGGAAGTTTAGTCAGTAGGGTCTCCGAAATGTCGGCATGAAATGCGTTTCCGCATGATTTATGCATCAAATGAGCACATGTTGATTTTGTACTTGGTCACTTTCTCGCTTAAAATGTTTTCACAACTTTGAATGGTGCTGAATTGACGGAGATATTTTAGACTCCGTGTGCTTCCGCTTGTTGTCGTTGTACCTTCGCAATGCATCATGGGATACTTGGAAGTGCACTTCGGTAGGAAGTAGACCCCAGGAGTTGTTTTTTATTTATTTATTATTATTGAACAATTTCAAAATTACAAACACTCGATGAGGATACAATCTCAGCTTGTTACAGCTTCAGAAGCAAGAACAGAATGAAAAGGCAAGAAGCTTAAAATTAAAAAAAATATTAAATACAATAGTAATCGGAGCATAGACACAGAGGAGATCAGGGCCAAACTCAGCAGCATATGGGCAGTCAGTAAACAAATCCACATAAACACATCCACATACAAACATATACACACATACATCATGAACACACACACGCTCTCCAAGTCAAAACATTTTTTTGCAAAGTCAGAATATAGCTTATAGTCTTACATGAATCACGTGACGGTCAAGCATTTTGGACTTCCGTTGTTGCAACCCTCTATACGGACCGCCCCTTTGTGGAAAAGAAATATAACAACACGTTTCTCAGAACAGTGCTAATACCAAAGCATACTTTCCCTCATCTCTTAGAAGACGAAATTTTGTACAAAGATTCACCAGTCAAAGCGTTAAAAATATTACATGCAGTTATCTTAAAAGTCTTATTCCACCTAAAGCTAAAGAAGTGCATTTTAAAACTATGAAAAATATTTATTCCTGTAAAGACTGTTTACACTTCAAATTTAAAATTGGTGAAAATGACTGTTTTTTGTACTAACAACATATAAACTGAAGAACACCTGTTCTTGACTTGTGTTTCTAAAAGAACTAATACTCTTTAAAACTATGTAATTCCAAGAAGGCAGTATGGCTTTATAATCATCTGATAGCTATGTCTTTTGACCCCATTACACCTTAATGCTGTTTGCTTATACAATTGTTACAAATTGTAATGTTCATTTTTTTTGTCTCTTATTTCCTTGTAATTCATGCTCAATGTGCAACTGTTTTTTGAAAAGTGTAAGCCTGTAAACTTCATTTATTTAAAAAAAAAAAAAAAAAGAAAACATTCGTTCCCGGAAATGAGCAGTTGACTGTTGCAGTGCAAAGAAGCTAGTGCGGATTAGGAAGTTTGTGATGCACTTTTGAACGGTAAGAGGTTTAAGTAATCATATTGGATATTATTATTATTATTATTATTATTATTATTATTATTATTATTATTATTATTATTATTGTCAGCGTATCTAACGACTTCCGGAAACAAATTGAGTCTACATGAATCACGTGACCGTCAAGCGTCTCGAACTTCCGTTGTCGCAACTTTCTCTAAAATCGAACGGCATATATAATCCGTCGATTCCCACCGGGGGCGGAAACATTAGGTTCACACTGGGTCACCCAAGTGTCGTTATTTCTTCCTTCAACAGTGCGGAACTGTAGCAGGTTGGACACATCTAGGAGTCTCAGCTCGTCAATCTTGATCAACGGACCGTCAACAGGTTGGTTTTAATTTTTTGAAGAATGTGTTTTTCAGGTCGTGACCACTGTCATAACAAGCGTGCCATCGCTATACATGTTTATAATATGTTTCTGTCTTTAACGCCCAATGAGAGCTGGAGATAGGCACCAACAGCCCCCTAAAAAGGAGAAAGCGGGTCAGAAAATGGATGCATGTTTCTGTCTTCATTCTTAGTATTTGCCTCCTCTTTTTAACCACTTAGTTCCAAAGACATAATTTACCGTCTTCTCCTATGAAGGTGTGGTATGCTACCTGCCGATTATCATATAAGTTTGTATGTTTCTGTGGCGCTTTTCATTGTGGTAGATTTTGGGCACGACAGGATGGTCTTAAAATTAAACTTCAGCTGACGGTAAAGTTTGTGGGCCTTTTATTTTTAGAGGGCTTTTAACATGTTAGCAGTATGCACAACGAAAAACAAGTATTTTCTATTTATAATCATAAAAGTAAACTAGATTCAGATTCAGAAAACTTTTTGTCCCCGAGGGGCAATTCAGTTTCAGTTACTATACCTTAATTAACCTGAAAACTACTTTTTCCAAATGTTTTACCTAATTCATAACACTGGGTATGATTTCACAAAGTGTCATCTGAAGGCTCAAACATACTCGGGGGAACTCCGTGCGGACTTGGAGCAATATCGTCCAAAAATGGGCGTTTCCGTTCTTCACTGGAACACCCCCTATCTGAAACGAGAACGCCCACCACTTCTTCGGCTGCCAGATGCGTAAAGAAAACAATGTGGCGACACCTTTTGGACGTTTTTTTTAAAATTTATTTATTTTTAAATATACTGTAAATATAAGAGGAAATAAACGTACGAAGTTGAAGTAAGAACAGTATATGTCCATTTTGAAGAGGACAATAACTTCCTACACCATTTTGAGACTGCTTTGAGTTACAAATTTACCAAATATAAAAGCATTTAAATGTACTGAATATCAAACTGTAAAATACAAATTAACACAATATAATTTGAAGATATAAAAAGAGTTGACAATTTTAAGGCAGATGAAAAAATATTAAAACACTGAAATATTGCACTGAACAGTTAATTTAATATGAGCTACCATGGCATGTTATTCATAATTTAAAAGCTTATTTTCTCAAGAAAGCAACCACATCACTCTGAACATTTGTCTCAACAGTAAGAATAAAAAGAGCATCAACAATGTAATGAAACAAATATAAATGGCTTGAAATATTTTGTAATATCTTACACAATTGATGTTTAAAAAAACAGTATAATTAAAATTGCCCAAATTGTATGTGCCCTACACTCCGCAATTCGGGGTTCCATGGTAATATTTTCAATAGCAGATAGTGACTAGTGAAGTGAGTGAGTGTTATCCCTCATTCGTAAAGGAATTATCTAGTTTTCAGTCTATAGTCTTGAGTGAAAACTTGGACCAGATGACCACTTGTTCTGCGATAATATTGGTGTTATTAATCATACACTGTTATTAACTACGCATAATGATTGTATCTTGTCTAATTTCATTATTTTATTGTATTTCGCGATCATTAGCTCAATAGATTTTATTGTCATATCAATTAAGCCTAATGCATTATCAAATACCACATTGTAATATTATTCTTTGTTTGTAAAGTAACTGTATTGTGAATACATTATACCTGTCAAGTATCCCGCTTTGGTCAGGAAACGCCTGTATTTTACCCCTCTTTCCCGCCATCGTCCCGTATTAGTATTTTCCCATAAATATCTTGTATTTTAATGTAATAATAATTAAAAGATGCCTTACTAAACTGAACAACGTCACGAGCCTCGCGAGAACTGCTACCTGAAATGGTCTGAGTGACAGTTCTCGCGAGATTAGTGCTGACAGCGGCAACAAACCCGGAAACCACTCAGAAGAGAGATGGATGAATGAAGACGTTCCGGTGAAAAAAAACTAAGAACTCGTGTAAATACCTTGGAAAATGAGACAGAGAGTTTACCTTCCTATAGAGCAGCAGGATAGAACACAGTTACACGTTCTGTAAGATTAGTAACTGAGATTTTAACGTCTACCACAGCGGAAGAAACGATGTAAATTAACATGAAAAATCAGCCAATCACAAGCGCCACAAATATACACTGCTTTAAAAAGGGTTAAAAGATGTAAGATACCACATGAGTGAGCCTGATAAATTATATAATGAAAATAAAATGTAATGTCTAACTTAAAGACAAGCAACGTGAAATTAACAGTAAATATGCAACGTGTTGACTTGTATATGAACTGTAAGGCAGGGCTGCCAAGTTTCAGAAAATGACAAGAGTGAGACTTTAGTGACATGATGCACTGCGGCGAAAATGAATGTGTCCTTTTTTAACATGTCTTTGGCCTGTTTTAGCGTTGATTTCTACCTTAAGACTGATGTCCTCACCTCCATGCCAGCGGCTCTTCCTGCACTGTGGCCTCCTAATGCGAGTTTTAATCAACCAGAAATTAGAAATGAAAACTAACAAGAATTTTGACAAAATACATTTATTTGTCAATATTTCATTTCAACCAACTCTCCATCATATAGCTGGGGACATGTCTCATGTTGTAGGTGTTTGTTTTAGATTTTGATGCCTTGATGACAGAGGCAGGAGGCTCCCACCTAAAACACTGTGGCCCAAGGCAGTGCTACCTTTACCTCAGCTCTCCTTGTCTGCAACAGAAAGCAGGTCATTAAAAAGCAAATCATCTAAAAAACATTAAAACATCAAGTGATTTTTGATTGAATGAATGTCTTATCAGCAGACTCGATGTCCATAGAAATACACTATTACATACAAAAATAATCAAATAAGAACAGTTAAAATGAACATTAAATTCGAAAAGGCATTTGTTTCATTTACTATGTATTTATGCTGATATAACCTACAAGTGCAATTCAAGTACTAGCAGTGTTCATAACACTGGTAGTTAGCTGAATAAGAGTTTTAATTAATTTAAATTAATGTCTAGCACAGACACACACACACGTAGGGGTAGGCAATATGGGGAAAAAAATCATCACGATTTATTCTTTGTAAAATCACAATCACATCATGATTTTTTTAATTCAATTCATTTAGACTATTTTAAAGTTATTTACCAATAAAACAAACCAATTCACCTACTTAAAATCATCGCCCTAAATGGAAAAAAGGAATAAAAGATCATTAAACAAGGTATTTTTTTTTTTTTTAATGTTACCAATTTATCAAACTGGTTCCAAGTACAATTAACATCAAACAAAAGGGCTGACATATTATATTCAGGGGAGTTTCTAGACCCCCTGGGGGCCCTAGGCAAGAAGGACTATGGGGCCTCCTGGCCCCAGAATGATGATGAATGAAGTCCAGGATGACGGATCAGTAAAGAAATACTTTATTAAATAAATAACATATAAAATAAATAACATAGCTATCTAAACTAAATGCAAACTTTACACACAATATATCTATACTATACTATACTATAATTCAAGGAAGGTCTGTGTGTGTGTGTGGAGCAAATATCTCCCCGACGCAGTAATTCAGTCGACGGGTTCCAAATACCCCGAGTGTGTGTATCTGTTATTTTGGAGTAATTTGGTCATTTCAAAATGTTCATTTTAATTTTATTTCATTTCTGGACGGCCCCGAAATGAAACCTATTCAACTTTTGACCTCAGGGTGTGAGGGGGCGCTAGCGCACCATCTATATCTATCTATCACAGCACAGCTCACTTCCGGTGCGTGGCAGAGCTTCTGTGGACTTCTCTTTCGGAAACATACTTTTTCTTTTCTTTTTTTACTATTCCTTAATTGGTGATGACGTTTCGAAACGTTTATTTTCATGTTAGTTTGACCTAACAATATTTAGACCGGACGGACCGCACCCGGAAGTTGTATAACGGACCACCATTTAGTCTGGTTACAGTCTGTGTTACGACACACGTCCGTAGCGTGGGAGTGCGCTCCCGCGGACTTCTCTTTTGAGGAAACATACTTTTTACTGTTCCGTATTGGTGATAATGTTTCAAAACGTTTATTTTCATGTTAGTTTGATCGTACGCTATTGAGACCGGACAGAGCTCACCCGGAAGTTATTGACGGCAATGGCTGCTGTGATTAAAGCTGCACAACATTTCTTCGCGGCGTATGTGTGAGAACCAACGGAGGAGATTAGAGTCCAGGTAGAGAAACTCACACACACACATCGATCAGGTGGGCTTCACTATCGATCATCGTCTACGTGACATGCGTGCAGGTATGTGAGTGTATAACGGACCACCATTTAGTCTGGTTACAGTCTGTGTCACGACACCTGTCCATAGGGTGATAGTGAGTGTAGTGTTACACTCTGAGTCAGATGTAAGTGTTTACATGTTGCTACATAGTGAAGGTCACCTGATTACTGCAGCTTCACTCACGTCACACCTGCCACTACATCTAACTACTGACAATAGATAAGTTTAGTGAAAGTTAGGCAGGTACACTTGGATGGACTGGTAAGCATGAATTTAGAATGGTTCCCCAACACACACACCAAACAACAAAAATATGAAAATGACTCAAAATACACAAAACTAATGATTTATATAAAAAAATACACAAAACACAACAGAGATGTGAAAAACTACACTAAAAAAAGATACAAAATGACTCCAGAATCACACTACAAATGCAACAAAAAAACAATAATTATACAAAAAATGTGCAAATGACGTAAAACAAAAAACTAAACAATATTTATACAGGAAGTACACAAAACGACAACAGAAATGCACAAAAATATACAAAAGGCTCCAAAAACACATACAATGACTCCAAAAAACATATATTACAGAAAAATACACCAAATGAAAAAAATATAAAAATGAATTAAAAAAAACAACACATTCATCATGCGCATGTCTCATAGAATTAAACCAGGAAAATTGCATACGCTATTTTACTGTGCACCTGCAAATATACCCCTTTATAATGCTACAGAGTATGTTGTTATTATGCTCATAATTGACCACTCTACTTAAGCACCCACTATATGAATACATACTTCCGACGGGCACTGTACTAGACTTAAAAAAACATACATTACATTATGAAAATCGCTCAAAATACACAAAACTGAATATTTATACAAAAAATGACTCCTGAATTACACTCCAAAAAACATACATTTCAAAAAAATGTAAAATAAAAAAAACAGCAAACATTTATGCACAAAAACACAACAAAAAGATACACAAATACACATGACTCCAAAAAACATATGTTACAGAAAAATACACCCAACAAAATAATATAATAGTGATGATGAAGTCATGCGCATGTCCCATAGAATTAAACCAGGAAAATTGCACCCACATTTTGCACCCGCAAATATACTCCTTATGCTCCCACATGAATGCATACTTCGACGGGCACTGTACTAGTACAGTAAATGCCAGAAAAACAAACAGAACTGAAATGTGCAAAATTTTAAGTATGATAAAAATGCAACCAAGCAAAAAACAACAAAAAAAACCAAGGAATTGAAGTGGAAAGTAAGAGTACACTAACCATTTCTCATTGTCATTTTGTAATTTTCTTTGGTGAATCTCCGAGGTGGATTTTCTGAACTTTGGGGAAGTCCATGTCTGTTATTCGGAGTGATTCTTTTCTCACAATTTGATACCAAGCATTGTCATCAATAGCTTTTGGCCACAACGCAGGATCATCTGATATTATTTGATTTGCTATTATTTGAGTACCTTCTGTTCTGATGATGTGGTGTCATGGGGGTGGTGAGGAGGTGGTGATGGAATGCTATGCTGCTGCTGCATGAAGGTGCCATCATGTCCTACTCTTCTTCTTCAAGACCCCCCTCATGATCTGAGGTTGATATTGCTAGAAAGAAAATAGTATGATAAGCAATTGTTTAAAACAAATATTTGTGTGGTCATATTAAATCAGATAGCTCCCATGATATATTTTAAATTTTAAAATGTATTTTAAAAAGTTAAACTAAATAAGTCCCTACTTTCATGGAGAGAGTTCTGCTGTTGCTGATGTTGTTGTTGTTGTGGTGGTCCAAAAAACTTCGAGGAAGGAAAAAAAAAAAAGAGCACAATGTATTTGGTTGGCTTACATAAAGTAAAGAAATGTGCATGCTACACAAACACTAAACATTTGAGATATGTATGGAATAATTAATGAACATTAATGTTAACATTTTCTTTATTGTAATATTTAGGCTATAGAAGAACATTTATGGATGTATCAGTTTTACCATTTGACAACAAACACTTTATTCTGGGAGAAAATATCATTGGCAGCAAAGGACTAAATTATTGAGGGGCTATGAATGTACAGTACGTACACAGTCATTGGCAACTTATGACGTGTAAGCAAAGCTGGACTATTTCTTAACACAAAGCTGTTAAAATTGGTGTAAAGTAAGAATAAATATGTGCTGTAAGTTGGTCACACCACAGAAGTTTGTTGTTAACCACACTGCCTGGGACTAACTGGGACAAACTTTTTTTTTTATAATGTAACACACATAGTTTACACATTCTCACTTACCACTGTCACGTTTTTTCTTTTCATCCTCTTCTTATTTTTTTTTTCTTCTTTTCATGAGCCCTGTGGGATATGTCCGCTTCATTTTATCGGTGTGTGTTTGATAACAACAGCACGTTGATGCAGGGACCGGTTATAGTGGGGCCCCATTAGGGAGGTTCCCGACGTATCACTATAATATGTCCGGGGGGTTTCAAGTTGTTACTGATATCTCTGTCTGTCGGGGTCCCCTACAAGCAACTAACTAGTGACTACTCAGTGCAGGGGATTTTCAATGCACTATCGCGTCTCAAAGCAATTACATTATTTCATTGAAATTGACTGTCAGCCATCCTTCGGGAGCCCCCTTCAGCTCGGGGCCCTAGGCAATTGCCTGTGTTGATTACCCTGTTGCAATGCCTCTGCTTATAGTCACACACAGTATTTTTACTTTGTTTAACTAAAGTAGCATTAGCATTAGCATCACTTGCTACATAACAAGGCAGCATATCAGTCTAGTGATTTCTATTTGTTATTGAGGTAACACACTCATATTAATAAAATCCTACTTTAAACAGTGTGTGAGCCCCTCATTTCACACAGTTTGGACAATAATGTCCTTTACAAGATAAAATGTTACTGTATTGGTTACATTAGGCCTGGGTGATTTGGACCAATATTCATATCTCAATATTTTTCCTCAAAATGGCAATAGGCGATATAAACCATTTATTTTTTATCAATAGTTTTACAAGAAAAACAATAATTGGTCAAAGTCAGTGGAGCCCCAAATACTTTTATTTATCACTAGCAGCACAATAACATTTTGTGTCACTTTTGACTTTTTCCTTCATTAAGGTTGAAATGTGATTAAATTATGTAGTGTTGCTTTTTTCAGGGCTGCTTTGAGTTGCTTAAAGTCGTTTTTCAAGTAAATCACATTCAGGACACTGTCCCTTTAAGAATGCCTCAGCAGCATCTCTGCTACAGAGTTAGTTAGAGAAGAAAACACATGCAGTGTTAGTTTTTTACACGAGTAAACTAACACTATAACACATACACAGAGCAATATAAACAGTGAACAATATGGAGTAGTTGCATACCATCTCAGACAGAGTCTGTCCTCTAGATCTTTCTTTCTGAAAGCATGTCGACGAGTCGGTGTGTTGTGAGGCGTCGTTAGACACGGCTCGTCAAGACCCGCCTTACGTTGCTTCTGATTGGTTTATTATTGCGTGATGCCAGTGGTGGTTGGTTAGATTTAGGCACCAGGAGATATGGATTGGTTATCTCGGTCAGTCAATCAGAGTTACTCGAGCTACGACAAGCCGTGAGTACCAAAGTTCATTATCATGAAAAAAATAAATATTATTGAATGGGGAAATATCAGCATGAGAATGCGTCAAATTGCATGACTGTTCAACTCAAAGGGTGAGGCTTGGCAGCTCTGTGTAAGGATATTAAATAAACAAATATGCTTCATATACCCATTTATGTTTTAATTTAGGCTATTTTATAATGTAGGAATTAGGGCTGGGCGATATATCGAGATTCAAGATGTATCAAGTTTTCTATTTTGGCGAAATATAAAATTACAATGTTGCATATACTGTATATGGGCGCACGGTGGCTCAGTGGTTAGCATGTCAGCCTCACAGCAAGGAGGTCCTGGGTTTAAGCCCTGGGGTGGACACCTGGGTCCTCTCTGTGTGGAGTTTGCATGTTCTCCCCGTGCTGCGTGGGTACTCCGGCTTCCTCCCACAATCCAAAAACATGACTGTAAGGTTCATTGGAGTCTCTAAATTGCTCATAAGAGTGAATGAGAGTGAGTGGTTGTCTATCTGTGTTGCCCTGCGATGGACTGGCGCCCTGTCCAGGGTGTACCCCCACCCAGCGCCCAATGAGAGCCGGAGATTGGCACCGGCAGACCCCCACGACCCTGAACAGCATAAAGTGGGTCTGAAAATGAATGAATGTTGCATATATATATCACTGCTTTTACTTCTCAGAACAGAATGTAAAGCTCAGTTAGATGGATTAATGCCCACTACAGAACCCACTCACACATGCTGTCCTTGAGAGGAGAAAAAGCCAAAAATGTGTTGCACTTTGCATCAGCAAATTTAACCCAGAATTGTCTTTCTGGTCAGACTACATTTGAAATAAGATTATCAAGATTTATATCGTATATCACCATTTTGAGAAAATACATTGAGGTATGAGTTTTGGTCCATATCGCCCAGCCCTAGTAGGAATGTTCACAGCATTACAATGTCAACAAAGGTAGGCCTACCAGATTCTAATCACATAATTGTATTTAGTAAGTGGTTGACCGGTGAGTATTTTAGATTTCCTGTACACTTGTCTTAAAATATAATGGATACTGGAGCTTGGTTGGTGCGGTGGGACGGCTCCTAGCGGGCACCTGAAAATTTCCCTTATTTTCAAATCCAAAACTTGACAGGTATGCAATACATAGCTAACTACAGTTGCTCAAAAGTACAATAAGTATTCTGAATTATTTCAGTTATCAGGCCCCACTTCTCTGGAACCATCTACCAACCACGGTTCGGGGGGCAGACACCCTCTCTACCTTTAAGGTTAGGCTCAAAACATTCCTCTTTGGTAAAGCTTTTAGTTAGGAACCAGCTCATAGCTCATAATTAAGATGCAATAGGCATAGACTGCCGGGGGGGGGGTCTGGCATGCTCGGTTGGAGAGGGCGTTAAGAGAGAGGTCATTTAGGTTAGAGAGGGACCGGAGAGGGTCCCATTCCTCTCTCAAACACTCCCTCTATGTCTGCTTCTTCCCTTGTGTGTTTGCTCCTGTACTCCTTCTGGCTTTTGTCTTGCAGGTCCGTGGGATCCTCAGTGTGGAGTTACAGAGTCTCAGCGGCTCTGTCTCCACCCTCTCCTCTGCACACACCCAACACAGCATAACGTGGATGGCTGTTCATCATAGGAATGGGATCCACACAAGGTTCCTGCTGCTTAACAGAAGGTTTTCCTTGCCGCCATGATGAATTCATGTTGGGTGTGGGATACATATGTATGTGTATATACGTATATATGCATATGTGTGTATCCATAAAATGAAGAGTCCGTCCTTAAGACTGCTCTACTGTAAAGTGCCTTGAGATACCATTGGTTATGATTTGGCGCTATACAAATAAAGATTGATTGATTGAATATGTATCGGTAACGTTAGAAGTTACTCCAAGTTCCCACATTGCCTCTAATAACTATTAATTCAGTAATTATCTAATTATTTTATTGTAGAACTGATACCTTGCACAAAAATGAGGTTGAGAACAAAAACGTGCAAATATCGACATCCTGAACAATATATACTTTATAACAGCGTCCAAAAGGTTATTTGGCCTGATTTAGAATTTATGATATGCTGTGGGGCAGGTTAGGAAACTCACCACATAATGCAGCCTACAATTTTGTCATCACCTCAGTGGGATTATTCATAGTGTTCATTCTTTGTCGGTCTCCCCCATATCCTACTGAATGAAGATGATTACAAATTGGTTATGAATATTGAATAACCTGTTAAAAATGTGAGGCAAATATTAACCCTTTTCTTTAATTTATTGAGGGGCCTGACTATGCAGCGCACGGAAAGTAAGGACTAGGATTTTAAACTCAATACAAAAATTAACAGGGAGCCAATGAAGACCAGAAAGAATGGGGATAATGTGGGCTGTTCTGGGACCACCGGTCAAAAGTCTGGCAGCAGCATTCTGTACAGTCTGAAGTCTCTTTAGAGTCAACTTGTTAAAACAGGAGAAAACCAAATTACAGTAATCAATGCGTGACGAGATGAACGCGTGAATGATTATTTCAAGATCTGGTTTGGACAGCAGATTCCTCACTTTGGAGATTTTTCTCAGATGATATAAACAATTTTTAGTCAGTTGACGACAGTGACCCTCCAAAGACATTGATTTATCAAAAACAATCCCAATGTTTCTGAGACTGTTTTTACCGATGTGCCCAAATCACCAAGGGAGTTCTTGATCAAAGGCAAGGCAAATTTATTTGTATAGTGCATTTCAATAGACAAGGCAACTCAATGTGCTTTACATGATGAAACATTCAACAGCTTAAAATCAATAAGAACATTCAAAATCATCAGTAAAATCAGTTAAAATCATCCACAAACACATTACATCAACAACATGACCAAAAATCTCTCTCTCAATCATACGCAGTAGAGAAAAAAAGTGCCTTTAACTTTGACTTGAAAATGTTCACATTGGATGCTGACTTCAGCTCTGCTGGCAGTTTGTTCCACTTCTTTGCAGCATAACAAGTAAAAGCAGCATCACCATGTTTACTGTGAGCTCTGGGCTGCATTATCTAACCTGTGTCCATAGATCTGAGAGACCTGCTGGGTTCATACCTGACTAACATGTCACTGATGTATTCTGGACCAAACCCATTCACAGATTTATACACCAGCAGCAGAACTTTAAAGTCTATTCTGAGGCTGACTGGGAGCCAGTGTAAAGACTTTAAAACTGGAGTAATGTGCTCTGACCTCTTTGTACTGGTTAAGACCTGAGCTGCAGCATTCTGAACCAGCTGTAGCTGTTTGATTCTCTTTTGGGGGATTCCTGTCAGAAGACAATTACAATAGTCCAGTCTGCTGGAGATAAAAGCATGGACCAGTTTCTCCTGATCTTTCTGAGTCATTAAACCTATCACTCTGGAGATGGTCTTTAGGTGGTAGAAGACTGTTTTTGTGATAGATTTGATCTGACTGCTGAGTGTAAGATCTGAGTCAATCAGAACACCAATGTTTTTGATTTGGTCTTTAGCTTTTAAAGATCGAGACTCAAGATACTTGCTGACAGCAGTCCTCTTTTCCTTGTTACCAAAGACAATCACCTCCATCTTGTCATGGTTTAGTTGAAGGAAGTTTTCACTCATCCAGCAGTTCATTTTTTCTAAGCAGTCACACAACACCTCAATGGGACCATAGTCATCTGGGTTATGATATAGTTGTGTCATCTGCGTAGCTCTGATAATCAAGCCTACAGTTCTGTAAAATATGTCCTAAAGGAAGCATATAAAGGCTAAACAGAAGGGGTCCAAGAACAGAGCCCTGAGGAACCCCACAGGACATTGGTAATCTGTCAGATTCAAAGTTTCCAATGCTTACAAAATAACTTCGCTCCTCCAAGTAGGACTTAAACCATTGCATTACATGTTTGCAATCTGTGCAACAAAATTGTATGATCTACAGTGTCAAATGCAGCACTTAGATCCAATAGAATGAGAACAGATACTTTTCCTGAATCAGTGTTCAACCTTGCAGTATGTCATTGATAACTTTGATAAGAGCAGTTTCTATGCTGTGATGAGAACGAAAACCTGACTGAAATGTATCAAATATTTTGTTAAATGTTAAAAATTGACTCGGTTGAAGACTACCTTCTCAATGATCTTGACTATGAATGGAAGGTTGCTGATTGGTCTATAGTTAGCCAGTATAGAGGCATCCAGTGTTCTCTTTTTTAACAGAGGTTTCACAGCAGCTACTTTCAGGGATTTTGGTACGGTGCCTGATTGGAATGAGCAGTTAATTATCTGACACAAATCAGTGACAATTGACTTTACAACAGTTTTAAAGAAGTTTGAGGGTATTGTGTCAAGGCAACATGTTGATGGATTCAGCTGCTGAACAGTTTCCTCTATTGTTTTTGGGTTCACTGTAATAAACTCTAACATTGTAGTTGACTCATCACTCAGTGGTTGAAGCTGTTCAAGCTTTTTGTTATTTTGCTGGTTTGTTCTGATGTTTGACCTTATTGATTGTATTTTTTCATTGAAATATACAGCAAATTCATTGCATTTTCCAGTTGACAGTAATTCAGGGGCTATCTGATCTGGGGGAGCTGTGAGCTTTTTGGCAATAATTTCAGAAAAGTATTGCTGCCTTGCTTTGAACAAGCCATCATTGAATTTTCACAGACTTATTTTGTATAGTTCTTGATGAATTTGTAGTTTTGTTGATCTTCATTTACGCTCAGCTCTTCTACAGTCAGATTTCAAATTCTGCATTATCTCAGTCCTCCTCCAAGGTGTTTTCTGTGTGTTTGGTTTTCTCTTAATTTTGATTGGAGCCACCACATTTATGACATTACAGACTTTTTTTATTAAACTCATCCAGAAGATCATCAACTGTCTCAGCACTCAATGTTGGTGTCATTGCTATAGCTTCCATAAACTGTGCACTTGTGTTGTCATTCATGTACCTTTTCTTTAAACACACAAAAGTAGGGGGAACAGATGTTACAGTTTTTAAGTAAAAAAAGACACAATGATCAGATAGAGCTAAATCTCTTACATCAACAGCAGAGATATCAACACCTTTAGAGATAACCAGATCCAAAGTGTGACCTTGAGTGTGTGTCGGACCAGTCACATGTTGTATAAGACCAAAAGTGTCCATTAAAGCATACAGTTCTTTGGCAGTATTTTTCCCTGTTATTGTCTACATGAATATTAAAGTCACCTGTTAAAAAGTTGTATTCAGTGCATACAACTGACAGCAGTTCAGAAAACTCATTCATGAATGAGTTTTCTGAACTGCTATAGTCTATAAATAAAAACTGCTATAATCTATAAATGACTAAAAACAGAACTTTTGAATCACCCTTCAGTAAGAACGACATATTTAAAAGAGATAAAATCACCAAACGTTATTTCTTTGCACTGAAATATTGATTTAAAAATGGCAGCAACTCCACCACTTTTCCTACAAGTATGACACTTATTGAAATAAATAAAGTCTTGTGGTGCACTTTCATTGAGAATAGTATTGCTGATACCGTCATTCAATCACGTTTCATTAAGAAGTAAAAATTCCAAGTGATGTGTCAAAATAATGTCATTAATTAGAAGTGACTTGTTAACAAGAGATCTAACATTAAGAAGAGCTAATTTTAAAGACTTTACTGAAGACACTGGTGGACTCTTTGGATGACATGTCAAATTTTTATCTCTATTAAGCTTGTTGTTTTTCTTTAATTTAACAATTTTACCCGTGTTACCTATCACCACAGGAATTAAAGAAGCTGCATTAACTCCATCCCAAAGGGATCTTTTTATCCGGCGCGATGATCAGAGTTTCTGTTTTGCCAGAATTAATCTGCAGATAATTTGAAGTCAACCAGTTTTTGGTAGCAGATACACATTTCAGGAATTCAGATAAGAAGTGAAACTCAGAATCACTGAAAGAGCAATACAGCTGAATATCATCTGCATGCATAGAACACATTTTTAAAACCACGGCTCAAGACCAAGAGGCATCGGGTACAATAAAAACAAAACAGGCCCCAGAACAGAGCCCTGGGCTACTCCACATGACAGGTCAGACACATGAGACATTACATCGTTAAAAGCAACATTAAAAGTTCTTCCATTTATATAAGAAGTAAACCACTGTAGAACAGCTCCAGAAAAACCCATCTCAGAGTCAAGTCGATCAACTAGTATACTGTGATCGACAGTGTCAAAGGCAGCTGTCAGATCAAGTATAACCAAAACTGTGTAACGACCAGAGTCAGCGGCCATCATCACGTCACTAGAAACTTTCAGAAGAGCAGTTTCAGTGGAGTGAATTGACCTAAAGCCAGATCGATATTTATCATAAAAATCTTTTTTTAAGAATGGGATTTATTACAGCATACTTCCATCTCCCTCTGTACACTGCCTCATTCTTCACCAGTGTGGATGCAATCTCTTTCCAAGAGTTGCTGCTTCTCTGTAAAGTCCTTGTATTCTTTCAAGGACGTGTTGAAAAGGTGTTGGTACTTTCGGACCTCTTCGGCCAGTCTCTCATCGAAGCTCATCTCCATCTCTCCTGTTTCTCCATGCGGGTTAAATACACGTGTTACATTCATTGCAGGTTGATACATGCCGAGCATTGTTTTGTGTGACACCAGGTACTCGTACAACTTCCGCACGGCAGTAAAATCTGAGCTTTGCAGTTAATTGGCCTGGCAGACTCCGCTCGGCTGATGTACGCCCGGATATGTTTAAGCCTTAAGAGCTTTACAAAGGTTTGCTCAAAACAAGATACGTATTTAACACATTTATTTACTTTTAATATCCTCTAAATGTAGTAATAGTATTCAATTACATTTTGTTCTATTTTAATGTTGTTCTTTTTATATTTTTTGCTGTTGAATTAATTTTATTCAGTAGTTCATTGTAAATTAATTTTTATGCTTGTGTCATACAGTACTTGAACTTACCAGAAATTCCTGAAGCTCCCTTGATAAAACTGTAGGCCTCTTGTTGACTTCCTGAGGATTTTTTCATATATCAGTTGGTTTGAGTCGGTCTCTGATTTAAATTTTATTTTGCTTTAGACAGAATGGCTGCTCTTCATCGTCTGAGGATGCAATACATGTCGGGTAACGCCATCGCTCATCTTTACACCAGCACTCGAGCTTTTGCCAAATGTCACTATAAAATGCTGGTGCTTGGAGGAGGAAGCGGGGGCATTGCAATGAGTGCTCGGATGAAGAGGATGCTGGGAGCTGAAAATGTGGCTGTCGTTGAGCCCAGTGAGGTATTGTTCCTTGGATTTTCTATCTAGATTTTTTTGAAAGTTTAACAAACAACTTCACTCCAACTTCAAACTCAGCAGTTATGAACAAAGCAAACCATTGGTGAGACGTGAACCTTCTTTAAGGAAGGTTTCTAGACATTCTGACCAAGTATCCAGTTTTTTGTGTAAATACTGTATGTTGGCCTCTAAAACAAGGGCGAACACACTTTTTTGGCACGTGAGCTACTCCTACCATGGACAGCTCTTCACGATCTACTGTAATTTACACTATTACAATTATTATTACTATTTGTATAATATTAAGGCAGGCAAGACAAATGTATTTGTATAGCGCATTTCATTCACAAGGCAATTCAATGTGCTTTACATGATTTAAAAAGTGCAACAGAAAGCATTTAACAGTTTATAAATCAGTAAGAACATTAAATCAGCAGTAAAAACATTAAAAGTCTCCCTCAGTCATACGCAGTAGAGAAAAATGAACGCCTTTCACTTGGATTTAAAGATATTTACATTGGATGACAACTTCAGCTCTGCTGGCAGTTTGTTCCGCTTTGTTTTAAAATACAAAAATAATATTGAAACAGTAACGTTTAAAAACTGAGTTTGATTAGAATTAATTGTTTTGAAAATGCAAAGCACCAAACACAGCTGCTTACTTCATCAAAGACCCACAATAAAAAGCACATTTAGCGGTGCCGCGGCCATTGCCTCCCGGGTCCCGTCCGTCCAGTCTAAACAGCGTACGCTCAAACAAACATGAAAATGAACATTTTGATATGATTGGCTCTGTCTGTGCAGTGAAATAGATATACTGTAGATGGTGCGCTAGCGCCCTTACACACTGAGGTCAAAAGCTGAATAGGTTTCACTTCTGGGTGAACATGAATGTGCCGTCTGGGCGAAATAAAATTAAAATAAATGCTTTGAAATTACCAAATTACTCCAAAATAACTGCACACACTCGGGGTATTTGGAAGCCATTGACAAAGTTTGTCAATGGCTTCCAACGGCTTTCAGGTCGAACATATACCGCGTCGGGGAGATATTCGTTCCACAAACACACACATATACTTTTTTGCTTTATAGATAGATAGATTTAATATTGTTTGTTATTAATATTATTGTTTTTATTGTTGTATTATAGTTACTGGATTCAATCTCAATCATCTTTTATTTGTATAGCGCCAAATCATAACCTACTTTTTCAAACTCCTTCTAGTGTTTAAGCTTTATCTGCACCAAACTTTGCCCATATAAACTCCAGCCTTGCCTGATAAGCAGTTCAGAAAAGAGTTTTGTTTGGTCAAAATATGTGCAAATTATTAACGAGTAAAATTTTCTAGCTAGTTTATAAACACATACTGTTGCATATTTTTGTCAAAGTAAAAGCTATCAACATCAAACTAAATTAAGAGGTCAACCAGAGGCTCTGTGCCAAGTTTGGTACAAATTGGCTAATAGGGGCGCTATAAACAGAGAAACATCAAGCAACATGAAAGTTGATCAGATTTGCACAAAATTTGGCTTTTTTTAGCCTGTAACTTTCAAATTTTAAATCACATCTTCATAAACTTTATATTCACGTATTCCCGAAATAAAGTTGCATCTTTTGACATAGGCCACACCCACTCCCACGGCATATTTCTTTTTGTAAGTCATTACACATCAAAAACCTACTTTTTCAAACTCCTCCTAGTGTTTAAGCTCTATCAGCGCCAAACTTTGTACATACAAAACTCCAGACTCTCCTGATCACCAAAAGCCTGTCATCCTTCATAACACACTTCCATGGGCTCCGCAAAACCTGGGGGCCGAGTCGAGCAGGAATGCTTGGCCCCCTTTCATAACTGCTTGCAGTTGTAGGTTTATTTTAAACTGTTTTTAAGTTTCCGTTTACATGATATATACAATATAAATCAAATCAAATTAAATCAACATCATTGTATATAATTGTAACTGTATAGAGTTTAATACACTGTATTGTCTTCATTCAAAAAAAGGGTGCGACCAAATTCTGTGCTGGTGCGACCAACTTTTTCAGTTGGTCGCACCCACGCCGCCCGCCCCCGAAGACCCCAGCCAGCAGGCCAAGTCCGCTGGATCCTAAGGTCACCCCCCCGGGACCGGTAGAACCCCCAGACAGCCCAGGCCTCACCTCCCACCGGACAACACAAGCCATGGGGTGATGCCCCCCACCGGCACGTGACCAACCGATGGCCGCCATCGCGAGAAGGAGGCACACCAAAGGCACACACCTGGTGTGGTAAAGCAGCCCCCAGCCAAAGGTGCCCGGACCCACCCATCGGCAACCGGCGATCAACAATGACCCCAACCACCCGAACAGCGAGCGCCACCCCCAGCAAACAGCATCATCCCGAATTCCATGCAACCCCGCCCCAACCCCGGCACAGACGCCAGCACCTCCCCAGTGCGCCCACCCCCCACACATTGGTGTGGCAAGCTGCCCCAGATCTGCACACTGCGGGGACCACCCCCAACGCAAACAGGAGATTAGACAAGCACCAAGCCATACCCGAAGGGAAGAGGCACCTCCACGCCTACAAGGCCGACACTGCCCGGAGAGACCCCGCAAAGAGATCACCCAGCAACACCCCCCATGCCCACAGCCCTACCCGACCGCACCACCCTGATGTAATTGTGCTTTACACGGTGGCCCAGCCATCTACAGAGGGGCCGGGCCCCCACCCGTTGGGTGCTTCCCACCCAACCTTTGTATGTATATATGCGTATGTGGTGCATTAGCTCCGGTGGGTGGAGGCGGTGGTTATACCCTCTGGGGGGTGGTGTGTTGAGGTGTGAATAAAACTGGAGGGATTGGTAGGGCAAATTGAGACGGGCCTGCCCCCCCGTGCCACTACAAGTTAGCACAAGTAGCACCCCTCCGACTTATTTTATAATTCATTGCATATCATGCCTTGAACTTGTTTTCATGTAATTTACTTGTTTTTATCAACAAATTTTTATCCTTTTATTTTCTAGTACTTATGAATTCTTATTCTACTAAGTTTGATTTTAATCTGCTCGTTTCCCTTTTTTTAGTTCTGTTTATGTTTTTAAAGTAACTCAAACCTTGATGCTGTACCTGCACTTGTAACAGGATAATATCAGCTTCTGACGTGGCTTGTTGACCCTTTGGTAGATGCACTATTATCAGCCATTATGGACCCTGGTTGGTGCTGGAGCAAAATCTGCTGCCTCTGCTGGTCGATCCACAGCCAGCGTGATGCCATCTGGAGTAAAATGGGTGAAATCAAAGGTTCAGGAAATCAATCCTGATGTCAATACTGTCCTAACGGTCGATGGGACTAAAGTATGTTGACATTAGAAAAAAACGAAATTTTAATTGTTTACATTTCAGTTTAAATATCTGGAGATTTATTCATATGTTTTTTTCTCACTCAACAGATCTCCTATGAATATCTGATTGTGGCCCTTGGTTTACAACTTCATTTCGAGAGGGTGAAATACTTTGATTCTAGTTGTTTATTGATCCTATATAGTATATGTAGGTTTTGTCAATAGTTCTTTCAATATGTAGATCAAGGGACTCCCAGAGGGGTTTGAGCATCCAAAGATTGGTTCAAACTACTCAGTCCAAACTGTGGAGAAAACAAAGAGGGCACTGCAGGATTTCAAAGAAGGCAATGCGGTTTTCACTTTCCCGAATACTCCAGTGAAATGTGCTGGAGCTCCACAGAAGATCATGTACCTGTCGGAGGATTTTTTCAGAAAGGTACCAAGCATTAGTCAGAATCCACAACAAAATGAATTAATGTGGTGCACAGATGTTAATGAAGATATGTTTATTACCTTGTTTAAGACTGGGAAAAGGGCAAAGGCCAATGTTATATACAACACATCACTGCCTGTCCTCTTTGGGATTAAGAAATACGCTGACTCACTGTGGGAAATTGTGAAATCTCGTGACATTCAAGTGAACCTCAGGCAAAATCTGATCGAAGTGCGGCCAGAAAATCAGGAAGCTGTGTTTGAAAACCTTGACAATCCAAGCGAGATCAAAGTGATTGAGGTAAGTCTGTTAACATTTATTGGCTGCCTGCCATTTTCAGAACAGATCTTTTAAGACCCACAGAATATTTTGTACTATGATTATGTCAAATCTGAAACCAGATTCTGAAAGAATAGATGCTCGACTTCCATCAGTAAAAAAATGTTTCTAGCTTGTTTCGTTCTTCCGTAATCAGCAGTTAAATATAGGTTGGTTTCACATAAAATGCCAGTTTCTGACAAAAAGCTGAGAAAACTTTTATAAAACAACAAAATTCACACTGAGCCCAGGCTTTTGATGGCAAAATTATTATTATTTTGCTATCTGGGTCAGAGTTGTATGGTGTCCTTACACTATGTTGTCCTTCTTCCAAGTCTCCACCCCCCTCAGTCCCCACACCCGTAACTTCTTCCTCCTCCCCGACATGCCGAGTCTCACCACTTGTTGATTGTTTTCTCTCACGATCGCGACACCCTCAATAGTCGCCTTAAGTCACCACATCCTCTGCTCGAGTGTGAGCTGCTGTGAGCTTCACCATCTTCTCTCGTAGCTCCATTTTCTTCCTCGTCAACTTTTCTACTCTAGGTTGTATATGCCCATCACTGCTAATCTCGCATCTAAAGATGCACTGCTGCCATCTACATGGCACCAGTTGGTCATTGAAATATGCCCAAATTATTAATGAGTAAAATTTTCTAGCTATCTTAAAAAACACATACTGTTGCATATTTTTGTCAAAGTAAAAGCTATCAACATCAAATTAAATAAACTTATGCCGGAGGTCAACCAGAGGCTCTGTGCCAAATTTGGTGAAAATTGGTCAATAGGTGGTGCTATTAACAGAAAAACATCAAGCAACATGAAAGTTAATCAGATTTGCATGAAATTTAGGGCATTTTGGCCTGTACCTTTTACATTTTAAATCACAACTTCATAAACTTTATATCCACGTATTCCCTTAGTAAAGTCGCGTCTTCTGACATAGGCCATGCTCACTCCCAGGGCATATTTCTCTTTGCAGGTTACTACACATCAAAAACCTACTTTTTCAAACTCTAGGAGTTTGAACAAGTAGAACTTTGCACATATAATCTCCAGACTTTCCTGATTAAAAAGTTCAGTGCAGAATTTTGTTCGGTCAGTAAAATTTTCATGCTTGCTTAAAAACACATACTTTTGCATATTTTTGTCAAAGTAAAAGCTATCAACATCAAACTAATTTCACTTGTGTCAGAGGTCAACTAGAGGCTCTGTGCCAAAGTTGGTGCAAATTGGCCAATAGGGGGTGCTATAAACAAAGAAACATCTAGCAATATGATGGTCAGATTTGCACGAAATTTGGCGCATTTTGGACTGTAAATTTTACATGTTAATTCACATCTTTATAAACTTTACATCCACATATTCCCTAAATAGATTACATAGGCCACGCCCAATCCCATGGCATATTTCTCTTTGTAAGTCACTACGCATCAAAAACCTACTTTTTCAAACTCCTCCTAGTGTCTAAGTTCTATTTTGGCCTGTAACTTTCACATTTTAAATCGCATCTTCATAAACTATATAGCCATGTATTCCCTAAATAAAGTCGCATCTTTTGACATGCCACGCCCACAGCATTTTTTTTTTTGTAAGTCACTACACGTCAAAAACCGTCTTTTTCAAACTCCTCCTAGTGCAAGGGTGCCAGGGTGAAATTGTTCAGGGGGCCAACATTTTTTTCAAGTGAGACCTCTGGGGGCCAAATTACACTTTCAGCCTGAATGACCAGTCACTGACTCAACACATGAATATGCTGCTTGAAATTATTCGTAAAATGACATGCATTGGCACCACAATAGCCTCACAATGAGACCTACAATTACATATCAGCCTAAAGCAATTTACCCTCTAAAAATGTAACAATGTTCCATCCATGCAAGTAGCCTACATTTATAAATTAGAAATGCAACAAAATAGACAAAACACATTTCCTATAAATAACACAAATATAAACTGTAAATTACTCTGATCATATTTATTGAAGGCTTGCACATGAAAACATGCCAATGCATAATTAGGCCAATTAAAAGAAGGCCAGGCCACGTAGGCCTAAATGAGTCAGAGAATGTAACTGCCAGAATAAAGTAGTCCAACAATAGACCAAGCGACTGAATATCCAGTAGGAATTAGTAAAAAGGTTCTTGAAAAAATAGCCAAATATGACCCAATCTTAAAATATTGCATTGCCTCAATAACAGATGGCACATTAACTTTGCCAGTCATAACCAGTAAACTCCAACCCACATTTCCACACACCCATGCCTATGGCACTAGCCTACATCAGTCAACCCCACCCATTTTATTCCCTCCCACCCATATCACACAGGATATGATATGATAAATGGAGAGACGAGCCTTCTTCAGCTACATTTTACTTGTCAAAGACAGACACCTTTTATCTTTCACCAGCTTAGCTCAGCTGCAGCTGAGGTGGGCAGCAGCAACAGAACAACTGACAGATTCCACCAAAATTAAAGGTCCCATATTATGCTATTTTTCACTCATCTCCATTTGTTCTAAGAACCCCAACAACACAGTATTTTAGGTTTATTTTTCCCAAACACGCCTGTTTTCTGGAGTTTTAGTCCCTGAAAAGTGACTTTCTGACCATTTTTAAAACCGACTGTATGAGTGGGTGTGTCTATAGATGCGGACTCCACCAATGACTCCTCACAACAATTGATCACTAGCGACTTTCTTTTGCTATTCACACTTCTTGTTGTTTTCAGCCAGAAAACGGCACATTACAGTAAAACACATGGCTATTTAAGTGGATATTGCGATTGTCATTGTGAGTCATAAAAACAATTTTATGAAGTGTATGCGCCTTGCAGCAACAGTGCTTCAAACACTTACGTTGCTTTATTGTCATCATCTCATGTAGAGATTACAGGAAAAGTCCATTCAAGGTGATAGTCCGAACCGCTGTGTCACATTGTGACGCCAAAACAGTGTCGCCAGATTCGTGGTTCAAGTTTGGGCTGTTCTGAGTAGTGATTGGGCTGGAAATTGTCCATCTGATCTGGCAAAGCTGATTCCCGATAAACGGGGCAATTTTCTCTGTGTTAGACTTACACAGACCACAAACAAACGACTGGATGGTTTTATTTCACATTTTGTGTGCTGGTGGACACAAAAAAAAAAATAAAATTGATAAAAAAAATATATATATATTAAAAAAATTGTTAATTATGTAGGTCACTTGGGGAGCACTGCAAATATGGAATATTTATATCTCTTAAATGGCAAGACCAATTTTTACCAAATTTGGTGGGTATGATCTTGGGTCCGTCCTGGGGCCAAATCTCAAAGTTCATCGCGATTAGTCAAAGTGGGCGTGGCTTAATACATCATAACATATAAATAAACAAGCATTTATTTCAGCTGAATTATCATGTTGAGGGCTGTGAAATTTACAGGGTACATATAGAAGAGCACACAGATCACTCATACCAAAATGTGCGCCACTAGGTGGCGCTATAATGGGTGCAAACACATTTTGGCTTGTAACTTTCACATTTTAAATCAAATCTTCCAAAACTTCATATCCACCTGTTCAAAGCAAATGGTACGTTGGCCTGTGTCCTGACGCTTGCCACAAGCCGTCACCTTTGTGATGTACTTCTATGGGCTCCGCGAAACCTGGGGCCTGAGTCGCGTGGGAAGGCTTGATCCCCTT